>NC_056572.1:25549993-25627493 GCF_018340385.1 Cyprinus carpio
AATATTACTTTTATATGCTTTCCAATTTCTAAATAATAATGTATAAATAAAACTTTGAAATGTTATGTTTTTAGCATTAAATAAACATTTAAAAAAAAAAATAGCTAAATGGGTCATTCCAAATTAGCCTAAATTAATCCCTGCTAGGTGCTAAAACATTTGGGACAATATGCAGGTTTATATTTTTAAACATATTATATGAAATTCTCCCCTCGTTCAACTAAAGAATTATAGATTGTCAAAATTATGATCTTGCATGATCTTAATTGTTATGTACAGTTGAGAAGTTCAAAATTGATAACTGTTGATGATGTTTTAGATACTTTCATATGTGAATTTTATGTTAGATAATAGTATATTCTAACATATCCAAATAGATATCACAACCAAAAAAAGCACACTCATGTGATATGTATTGCTGAGCGGTTTGAATGAAAAGTCCAATACATCATAATACTCAATTATTTATCATTATGCAACTGAGTACAAAGTAAATGAGCATGAAAGCGACTGAGAGATTAATAGAAAGGGTGCAGAATGGTCAGGATAGAGAGAAAGAGGGGGATTACTCACCAGGAAAGGACTGTCTCTTCTCTGTGTTTTTGTTTGCGGGACCTTGACCTCTGTGATAGCACACTTAAAGAAGAAAGATAAAATGCTGAATCTTTTCTGAGTAGCCAGTCATGAATATGTTAATGTGTGAGATGAATGACTCACCACTCTCAGTCGGGCCGATCCAGCGACTCTGCCGTTTTTGTGAAACTGCATAAACCAGGGTAAAAATAGTCAAATTAGACAGAGCATTTAACTTTGGATTAAAAAAAAAACAGTGGCAATAGAACAGGAAATTGTGAGAGTCAAATAGTATTTTTTTACTATATAAAGCCATATGTTGACATACTGATTTTAGCTATCATTACATAAGTGAAATCCAAATGTGTGAGAGCACAAGTGAAAATGCTTTTAAAAAATTATATTCTCAGCAAAGGAATTTAAGCAAAAGACTGAACTGAAAATTAAGATGAATTTGATCATTTCCTAGTCTGTGGTACTTGAGCTGCATGAACTCTTGTGCTTTAATGGAGGAAGAACATCTGACCATCTGTACAAAAAAGTTCACATGATCAATCTCAAAAATTTGCTTAGATTTGTTTAGTGACCTAGAAAAGTGCAGAATCTCATATTTATTCTTATTTTTCTTTCTTTAAATTTTTTAAAACAATTTAGACTGTCGGACTGAACAAAACGACTCTAAGAAAACAGAAATTTTGATGGTGCCATGTGCTTAAAATTCAAAAGCATTTATATTTTTTAGAAGTAATATGGAATGAAAGACATGCTCGTTGACTTCACAGACTCACATCTTTTGCGGATGGCTTTGTACATGGGCCGACTGAACTGAAGCAGAATGACACCCAAGATCAAGAAAATTAATATGCCGGTTACTGCTTTATAAGCAGCCAACTCTCTCTTCCTTGAGAATCTGAGAAAATGTAGGAAGAAAAGAAAATAATGTGTTATTCAAAATGCACAGCATATTAAATAGTGTAACAGTAACATTTACTTTGCCTATGAAACCGGATAGGAAACAAAAACATCAAAAGAAACATTCCAGCATACAGAGTCATATATATAATCTATACAGTAAATCTGTTCTCTGTAAATAAACACGTACACACACACACCTTGGCACATGATATGCAGGCCCTTGCACTCAGTAGTATCGATGATTGTCATATTGCTTGTGAGCATAAAACATTTAGCTTGTCTTGAAGTGGGCTTATAACTCTTGAGGTCTCCACATCTTGTGTCCTTACACACTTCATTCCACCACCTGCCTTTGTAACTGTTAGAGCACAAAGGCCTTTTATGCTCACCAGTATCTAGATACAGCTGACCTTCACATGAACTCCCTTTTATCCATTTTAATTTCAGCTGGTACAGAACAGACTTAGTAATATTTTGGATGATGTTCGGACATTGGGTCTGTGGGGCAGTGGATGTCGTAACATTAATAGATTGTGGGGTTGAGGGGGTTGTAAGGTTGTTGGTCTGGGTCTGAGTTGTGATTCCTTCTGTAAAGGGAAAAGGCACATAGAAATAATTTACTTTCATGACAATGCTGGAATACCACAATAATTCCTCTCCACATGGAATGTGCAGTTCTGAAATAAATTCCAGGTATTTAAAACATTTCAAGTTTCAGATCGAAATGAAATGAGAGTTGTATCAAGAAACTGTAGTTAATTAGCGTTCGCAGACTGCTGTTCTGTGCTCTTATTTAATTACAGTGCAACTAATGTGAAGATATCGCTTCAGTTGAGATATTATATTTTTGATAGTTCTTCTTCGAATCTCAATACATATTCTGTTTTAAGAACTTCACACCTTCATGTAATATTTTCTATGTAAAAAAAGCCTGCATTATTCAAGCATAAAAACGTCCTGTTACTGAGGTCAGAGAGCAGATAGCTGGATCATTTGCACTCATTACAATCTTGCACTTTTTGCAAAGTGATCAAAGGCATTCACACACATTATGCACATTTGATTGCATGATTGCACTTTGCAAACATAGGTGGATATTCATAATATTCCAAGTCACTGCCTTAATAGATCTATAATTTGTATTGCCAAAATTAACCATATACATTATACATATACATATATATATTTATATAATCATTATAGTTATGTGAGTGGAATGGAATGAGCGGAAAAAAAACTTTTCAAAAGCTTAAAACTTATTTACATGTTTAAACTGCCTATGTATAAGTATTTATATTAATACATAATTACTATTATATATACATTTGAAAATTCTAGGAATCTAAGAATTCTAATGTACTATGTCTGTGTTTATTCACAACAACATTCTTCAATAACGTACATTTTGTGTAATACAGGTGGCATTTTATATGATTTTCACTTTTCATTGCTTAATATTTAGGAAAATGTCCTTGTTGATAAACCATTTACATTCGTTTTTGATGGAAAACAAAAATACATTAAAAGCTCTTTCATTAGTTCTGGGGTTAAACATGTTAAATGGTTTAAAACCTTATGTAGTTAAGACCTCTTCCCTTTAAAATTGCTTCCCGTGGTATTGTTTACATTTTCTTATTCTCTAAAATTCAAATGGTAAAATCAAACGATTGATCTAGCAGACTATTGGCTGAAAAAATGTTATTTGGCACGATTTTCCTTTTTAACAGTATGCAGTGTAATCACTCATAGATTCTTGCCATATTTCCATAGCAAAGACAACTTAACTTTAAAAAAATGCATCGATACATGGCATAACTTGTGATAAAATAGTACCATTTGACATGTAAACAACAATCATTATCAGGGGCTACTCTCTTATGATTATAATGTGCATTATTTATGTTAAACACAACATCTAAAATACGTCTTTTATGAATAATACAGAAATGTGTAGAGTTGACCCATATTAGATGGATAGCATGCAACATTGTTATTCGCGTTGGCATCGGTTTCCAGTAAATACGGCATTAAGAGTAAGAATTTGAAAGATTAATGAAAATAAAAATAAAAAATAAATACAAGCATATTACATTTTATTGGCACTTGCACAAATTTTGTAATGCATTCTTGCAGGCCTTTAAGTTGTGATTTATATATATATAAGATATTCATTATAGCTCTTCATTACTAAAGAAAAAACAATGTTTTGCATTATAAAAGTTTTTAAAAGTAATGTACAATACTGTGACTGAAAGCATCTGAATATATTATAGCTGCACACTATTTTTCCTTGGAGAGTTTTGTCTCGCTAGAGAAATATTAAATCATACAGATAAAAATCTAACTACTTCAGCATCTACAACTCACTACAAATATTTTCTGCAAGTGGCAGGGTTTCAGGGGCAGAGCAGATCATACGTGTAACAGTACATATAATAATCATATAATATAAGAGTGCAACAGTGAAATATATTTAAAGAGAAAACAATTTACTTACGAACTCCAAGGAGCAGGAGCGTCGTAAGAGTCATCAGCAGAGAGTTTTCCATCTGGCAAAAAGGTTTGCCGAACATTTAAAGCAAAATTTTACTTCATTTGCCTAAACAAAGTGACTCTATAAGCACTTAAAAAGATAACAGGCCTAGAGGTCAAATGAATGACCTCTGGTACATGACAAGCAAAACGCTGTATTTTGTTTATCTAATTGGGCCTCGACTGAATTATAACGTTTCATTTTGTTTTTCACATACTTTTTAGTGGTTCAGATAAAGCAAACAAATACAAAACCATGACTATAATAAAATCTTTGGCCTGTACTTTTATTTTTTTATCAGAATGGCAAAGACCAATCGTACCGTGACTTGAACCACAATAAGAACAAATCATTCACTACAGTGACATACAGTAATAAATTTGTCGATACAAACTGGACTCCCTTTTGTTAAGTTATTTAAATTCTTATTTTTAGAAATGTCACATTATGTCTCATTTGTAATTGACAGCTGTCTTCACGTCTCTGTTTCAGCAGCATTTGAAGATTTTCTTTCTCAAAGAGAGTCAAACATCAAAAACCTATGAACCACCACAACTTCTAACCAGCTTTTTAACTATATATTATCAGATCTTACCTTGCGGGGTGACTGACAAGAAACAAATGTGTGGAGCAAGTGACAAGAAAAATCAAGTGAAAGGAAAATAAGCAGAGGTGTGGAGCTACAATCTTTATTTCCCCGCCCCCATCCTCTGTTTCTCCATAAAAAGCATGTCTTTTAATCTCAATCGTTGTTTGATTGCACACTGCACTGCTTCCTCACTTCAAAGAGAGCTGCATACGGAAATGAAGAAAGGCTGAAAAAATGTGAGCGTAGGTAAGTGGGAGGAGAAAAGGTAGCAAGTAGTGTGATATTTTCTAACTTGATATTAAATGTTAAAAAATATATATATTTTTTTTTTTGAATTTGTAAAAATGCAATTTTAAAAATAAAACATTAAAAGTTGGTGGTAAAAAAAAAAAAAATCATCTAAAAATGAAAGATGGTTGGTGGAGTAAACAATGAAGCATCAATAAAATCTGCATATTCAAACTCTGTCTTTTTGCATACAGGAACCGAGCCTCTTGTGGTGTACGGCACACTCTGAAAACACTCACACAAGTTGCACAAAGATGATTAATCGTGCTCACAGTAATCAACTGCGGCAAACGGTAAGGCTGTAAAACCACCGATATCCACATCTATCTTTTCATTTCATCGTTACTCATATCTTCTTTTCATTCACAATCTTTCCCAGCCACCTCTTTCCCTCCCTCACTCTCTCGTTTTTTCTCAGGTGTCGTCGGGGTTGGTTTACCATATCGTACAGTTGGAGAGAGAACCGTAAAGACTGGGTTTTGTATGTGTACAACAAAATTCCCCCAACACCCTCTTGAAACTCTCATCTATGATTCAATATGAACGGAATTTAAACAGCCTTCAAAAGTGAGTCAATGAGCTGAACTACCATTTCTTTTCTTGTAAATTTGTGAAAACGTGAAAAAAAAAAAAAACTTTATGTTTGGGGTCAGTATACGTTTTATGACAGACGTTTCTTATGTTCACCAAGGCTGCTTTCATTTGATCAAAAATACAGTAAAAATAATAATATTGTTAAATATTATCATTTCTTTTTTACTGTTTTCTATTTGAATATATTTTAAAATGTAATTTATACCTGTGATGGCAAAGTTGAATTTTCAGCAGTCATCACTCCAGTCTTCAGAGTCACATGACTCTTCATTCTAATATGCTGATTTGGAACTCAAGTAACAGTTCTTATTATTATTATCAATGTTGAACAGTTTTGCTGCTTAATATTTTTTTGTGAAAACGGAGATACATTTTTTTTGATGAATTGAAAGTTAAAAAAACAGCATATATTTGAAATAGAAATCCATTGGAACATTACAATTGTCCTTACTGTCACCTTTGATCAATGTGTTGGATAAAATTAATTTCATTTCACAAAAAAATAAAAAAATAAAATCAGTTCCAGTCAACACAGTAGATCAACTTCAGTGTTTAATATTCACACCCGAAAAAAGGACAGTAAAAATAAAAATACACATTTAATAGACTACAGTCATCACAACCAATGCAACAGAATTTCTTTCCTCCAATGCTGCAAATCAATGCGCTAATAAAATTTTCATCCCATTTTTTTTCTCTCATCCTCATGTGGTATCACTCCTCTCCCTCGCTCCAGGTGCTGGGGAGGGAACCTAAACGTGGGGGTTTTGCTACAAACCTGAGTACATGAATTAGATAAAGCCACTCGAGGCTTGATTGAGGATGCCTCTGGTTTTGAATTGTTTTAAAGTACAAAAATAAAGAGAGACCCCGCACGTTTATTCTAAAGCTGACGGTTCGAAGGCCCCGCTCCCAGCTCCTGTTGCCAAAGAGTTTGAGGCTGTTAGTGTGGAGTGCTAGTGTGATTCACATGGACCTCCGGTTGGCCGACAAGGAGACCTCATATAGATGGGGCTTTTACGGATCTACATAACACCACGTAATGGCACGCACAGGCCATTTTGATGGATAGGCCGACAACTGTGGTCTAGTGGGGTGTTCATGTGGCAGAATCTGAAGGTGGACTCAAATCAAACCACAAAATAAAGCATTCTGTTGGTTAACTAGATCCAATCCCACCCACGTTATGATTCTGAGGGCAATGTGCCTCTGAAACAGACTGGACAGCTAGCTGTACAAGACCATCAAATGTCTCGCTCTGTCTAAATTCAGTGTAAAATATGCAGCCAGGCATTCGTCTGCATAGTTTTACCACAAAAAGGTCTATCTACATTAACGGTAGGCGCAGAAATGCTATATTTACTAAAGTAAGCATGTTATGAAACTCCTATTTTCTTTGCATATGCTCTGTGCTATGTTATGCCTCAACTGCACCACCAAATCCTGTGCCTATAGCAGATAGATATGTCTATATTAATATCCCTTGTTCTCCGGCTTCCCTAATATTAGTTTAATTGGTTAAGTACACCGTCCCCGCTAGAGAACTTACAGTAAAAGTCTATTTCTTCCAATCATTGTCAAGTGGTATATTAAATAAATGGAGTGGAAGGGTGTGAAAGGAAAAAAAGATGGAGCAAAAGAGGTATTGAGAGGGTTTGGAGTGATCGGTTGGCACACTGGTACACTAAGCATTCATAACAGGACGCACCGCACCCAAATCTGCACACGTGGAAGTTGTCAATTTATTCATGATGACGAATAAGTTTGGCTTTTTAAGGAGTTTTCATCTGTGATGGAATGGAAAATGGTGCTGTGCTTTCTCGAATGACGTTGTCAACAAGTGGCGGTATAGACAAGAGATTAGCATAACGCTAATGTAACACTTTCATGTAGTGTGGCATGTCTGTCTCAGTAGAGAGTTTTGACAAAAATGATTGAAAAAAAAAAAACAACGACAGCCAAATAAGGCTGAGCTGTAACACTATGTTGTCAAAAAAAAAAAAAAGCCATAGCATCTCTTCCTTAAATATAATAAATCAAAAATTTTGCAAAACTGATAACATGCTTTAAAATGGACAGCAAACTGAGCCGTTTAAGACGGTGTGTCCCCGTATTGAGTCTCTGACTGAGGTTTCATGGGGGAAACAAGCACACGCTCAAACTCAATTGTCTTTATAAGCCTCAGACAGGAACAGGATGTGACGTGGGTATGTCTAAATCTGAGGGTAAGGAAAAGGTAGAACAGGAGGAGAAAAGAGGGAGAGAGACGAGAGGGGGAGATCATCAGAAAGACAGACACACACAGAGTGGCTCAGGAGTATGGTTGTGGTACCCCAAAAACCTGGCCTATAAAGCGGTCTAGATGTGGGTGACTGGTTTGATGGCCCATGGGGGCCTGTGGGGTAGTTGTACCCTCCATAAGCATATGGAGCGGAGTACGGGGCAGGCGTTGGACCAAACTGCCCAAAAGGTGGGGCAGGAAAATGGTGGTTGGGTGGGGTAAAGGCAAAGTGGGAGGACCAAACGCAGGCCTGGGAGCTGTGTAGCCTGTTGATGGGAGGAAAGGGGGGACCTGGCTGGGGTAGGGCTGAAACGCTGTTCTAGGATTAGTGGTGCCCGCTGTGGAGGCTGAAGGGGGGGGAGCAACCGGGTAGGGGGTGTAGGGCAGAGCAGACGTGGAGGCATTGGAGGGAGCACTGATTTTGGAGCTCTGTTGCTGTTGAGGCTGCGGTTGTTGCCATGGTGATGATGAGCCAGCGTCCTGATTAGCACAGGTTTGTGGATGTCACTGTAGCATCGCCAATCCCTTTGCTTTTTGTGGGCTGAGAATTTCTTGCAGCTTTTCAATGCGCACTCGTCTCGTGTGAGCCAGAGAGCGGAGGGAAAGGAAGCGTTCGAGGAAGGAGTCCAGCGATATCGAACCTCCAAGAAACTCATCTGCTAAAACCTGAGAGAAAAGAGATTGAGTGATTTTCAAATCCTCAAACTGTGGGGTGTTGCTTACAAGTTTTATAATATTATATAATGCTTAGGAAATCAGTAGTTCATAAGCCTTCAAATATGAAAATATGCCAACACATTCAAAAGTCTGGAAAACACTAAGACTAACTTAGATGCATTAAATTAATCAAATATTTTTGCAAAGCATTCATAATGACCATTTCATGAACGACTATTTGTATAGTAAAAAAAAATACTGCATTATCCAAAAACTCTGTTCAAAGAATCCTTTAGATTGGTTAGGATTATATAACAAGATTTTTCTTAGCTAAAGATGTAAGTTTTGTTAATAAATATATCATCAATATTATAATATAACATAATTATTCATAATTTAATTATAATTACTTCTAGTTATAATAACATAATATTACTATTTGATTTTTTTATCTGGTATTTTTATTTCAAAACAAAAAATGCCGTCCTGTATTTCTGAAAAAATTTTGAATGGTTGTGTTTATGAAAAAACTGACGTACATCAAGGCTGTAAGATTTGCACATGATTTTCCGAACATACAAGAACTTAACATTTTTTAAGTAATTGCATACAGTTTCGTAGATTTATTTAATGTAAAATGTCTTCTGATGTTAATAATGGATTTATATAAACGTATATGGTTAATATAAAAGATACGTATAAGGTTATAACAGATTTTATTTTACAACAAGAGCACAGTTTTATTCTCTTAAATTTCTTTCACGAATAATCATCCTTTGCTTATTTATCAATAAACAAACCTGACAGTTTCACCAACGGAAAAAGCAAACATCAACAAAAAAAAAATAATAAATAATGAAAACGGGTGATTATAAAGGAGATGGTGGCCCACCTCTGATTCTTCCTCTGTGTTGGTGCCCTCTGTCTGCAGACGAGACAAACCCCCCTCCCGGAGAAAGAAAACATGCCATGATACTGTCGCAGAGAGGGGAAGGGAAAAAAGAAAAAAGAAAACAGAAGTGGGAGAGGAGCAGCTGATACATATATAGCATGGCTTGTAAAAAGCGTAAGAAATGAAAAGTGAGAACAAAATCAGTTGACTAAAATGTGTAATCATTTTTAAACAAAGGAAAAAAGCAGTAATGAATAGACCTGAGAGGAAGAAAGGAGAATGAGACTACAGAGAAAGAGACCAGATACTTTGTGTGATGTATTGTGTAATATCACAGATGGAAAAAGGGGAGGGGAATGAGCCGGCAGAAACAAAACCAAGCTCATTTAGAACAGCACTATCTGACAGACATATGCACATATAGAAGATTTGTCTGGGCTGAACAACCTGGCTCTGTTTAGAAAACAAAGAATTCCTGTGACTGTTCCAGGGTGCCATGAAAACTGCCAGTGCAGTTTAACAAAAGTTAAAAGAAACACTGAAATTCTAATTACACTTCTTGAGCTAAAAAGCAGTGCTAATAATAGAATCTTTTTTTAAAAAGATTCAATCTATTTTTCACACTGCCTAAACCTTCTCTTTTAGAATATTCAAAATCATTTTCTTACACTGAAACACTTTACTAAGATATTTACATTTTATTTTTCTTGGGATTTTGTTTATTTCAAAAACTTGCCAATAACAAACAAAACAGGACATTAATACATCAAGATATAAAACCGTCCAGTTACAGCTGAACGGAAACAGAATAGGGAAAATGTATTAAATAAAACATAAAAATACGACAAAAAAATAAAAAGCCTTTCCACAATAAAATCAATAAAAATTAGTTGTTGTAAAACAGAAATCTGGAAATGTTAATCTGGTTTTGATCATGAATTCATCAAAAAAGGATATGCAATTTTTTAATATTTTACATTTCTTATTCTTCGTGATGATCCCAAAATAGTATGTTTTTAATAGTTTAATACAAAAGCACATCATTATCAAATAATTAATTTCTTGTCTCGAAGCAAAAACTACTCACCAGGTTTTTAGAAAAAACCTGCTATGACATCAATCATTTTCTCTCCCCTTTCATTATACATCAATTTACCCAGCATCATTGCTTATTCTTTTTGAAACCTTTACGTTCATAACCCAGATCGATTCCTTCTTTCCCTTACCTCTCACGGCACAGTGCTGTTTGTATTTCTCCTTCACGTTTTCTCTAGTTCAGCGTATTTTCCCACCAGTCGCGCCCTCTCTGTTTCGAGACGGGGCTTCATGTCCAGGTTTTGCTCGGCCAGACTGCGGTTGGCAGCCAGAGCCATCTCCCTCTCCAACTGAATGTTCTGAATCTGCAGAAGAATAACAGTGACACGTGACAAAAAGCTACACCGCTATAGACATCATAAGGTCCACTAAGACAATCCATCCTCGGCTGGACTCTTAAGACTGTGGAGTTTACTTAATGATTGATGTTGATGCGGAGTAGATGGTGCTGATTAATTTCTGAATGAAGTCATGAAGGGATTACCAGAAACAAACAAACAAAAATGACTAGATGTACAGAGATGAGTGGATATACATATGAAAATTCAATCTGATGATTCATTTTAAATCTTTAGCAATACACACAAATGTTAATGTTCATTTATAGCCTCAATAATATAAGCTGGTTAAAGGGGTAATCCATCCAAAAATGAAAATTTTGTCATCATTTACACACCCTTAAGTTGTTCCAAACATGTATGAGTTTCTTTTTTCTGATTTTCACAAAAGATGATATTTTGAAGAGTGTTGGTAACCAAACAGTTGCTGGTAGCCATTGACCTCCATAGTATTTTTTTTTCTCCGTTATATGGAAGTCAGTGGCTACCAGCAACTTTTTGGTTACCCTAATTCTTCAAAATATCATCTTTTTTTGTGTCTGAATTTTTATTTTTTTTGAACTATCACTTTAACCAATTATAAAATTACAGTTCACAGAGACATGGATTAAGAAATACTGATGAGAAATACAGCATTTGCCTTATATTCATTATGCAAAGAACAACACAATTATTCACTAATTGATTAATTAACTTTCCTCCACTAACAAAGCTCTGAAATCTCATTTATGTATATTCAAATATAAAACACAAGTACGTGTCACAGTAGGTTTGACAAAAATGCAGGGAGGCCTTTAAATTGATCCTGACACAAATTTTACACGTCCTGGCAAGAATTTCAATATTGCCTAAAACATCCAAAGCAGTTTGACCAATAACATGCAGGTATTGTACATAATCGACCAATCGTGGGGCTGCGCATGAGAAGGTGAGATCTACAGGGAATGATCAAAGCGATGCAAATATGCGCACGTGTTTGTTCGTTCATTTGACTTGAAGCGTCGCTGCACACCAATAAAAAAAACAAAAAAAAAACAAAGTAGGTGTGAGAGCGATTCGAAAGCATAAGGAGCCGTCTGCTCTGCTCTCAATAGCTCGACCTACACAGTGCAAACAGCCAAAACCTGAATATTTTAGGCAACATTAAAATCCTGGCCGGGACGTGTCCCATATGAACGGCGCAAATGGTCACCCTACTTAGAAGAACCAGTCTGGGTTTTCAAAAGATCCTTTCAGTGAACAGTTCTCAATAAAAACCTAAAGAACAGTTTAATAATCTAAATAACCTTTTAACCAACAGAAAAGTTCCATGGATGTTAAAGGTTCTTCACAGAACCATAGATGACAATAAAGAACCTTTATGTTTAAGGATGTAAGGTACTTTTAAAGGTCTTTTTTTGGACCATGGACACCATTCACTTTCATTGCATGGCAGAGAGCAGCATTAACATCCTTCCTAACATCTCCTTTTGTGTTCCACGGAAAAAAGGAAAATAAAATTAGTTTGGAATAATGTGAGGGTGAATAAATAATAACAGAATTTTCTATTAATGGGTGAACTATCCTTTCATAATCATCTTACCTCATCAGACTCCAGTGCCATAGACTCCACCCGTTCCGAGTTGTCCAGCAAATCCTGCAACTCGGACTGGTTGAGGTCTTGAAGCTTCTCCATTGATTTGCTAGGACAGCTAAAGATAAACAGTGAGCTTACTTATGTGTGCTAATAATTTACTTATTACATTACAGCTCATCTTAATCATTAGACCAGCATGCTATTGACATCTCATAGCGTGTTCCACGAAAGAAAGAAAGCCATACAGGTTAGCAAAAAACATGAGTAAATGATATCAGAATTTACATTTTTGGGTAATAGATGCTTTTAAGTTGAACCAGGCTAGCAGTTTATAGGCCTGTCGCGATAGTCAATAATATTGACATATTTCAGGATATATGAAAATGAGCGTGATAATTTTTGGTGCCGCGATATATATTGCAACTTTTTTTTTTTTTAGAATTAAAAATAATGATTTACAAAATCCCTTCCAACTCGTCCCCATATACTTTACAAAAACATGGACAAAGCATCATCTCCCCATAGACTGTATAAAAACATGGACATAGTGTCAGTGACATCACCCGTAGGTTTCTGAAGAGCGTTTTTGAACCCTAAAGTGGGCGGAGCCAGCCAACGCCATCTTGGCAGCGCGTCACTCCCGGATTATCGAAAATGGGCAAAGAGGAGGGAGCTGGTTGCTGAAACCACGCCCACCTAGTTTGACGGCAGTGTCAGCAGCGGCAATCCACCTGTCACTCAAGTGGCCACGCCCTTAATTATGCAGAACTTTAAGGCTTAATATAATTTAAACGGATGAGTTATAAAAAAAATTCATCCCCCTCACAGTTGGCATGAAGGGCAAAATTAGCTATATAGACCACAACCACTTTTTGTACCAGGCTGTAAACATGTTTTTTTCTGCGGTAAAGTTGTGCTAATTTTCATGAATGTATTTTACCACATTACAAAGAGCAATGTATAACATTTTACCAGATTTAGTCCTACACTTACTCACTTTTATTCGTTCCCCACTAATGTCATTTCACTAAATGTTTACATTTTATAAAACTATTGTGCACTCATGATTTTTCTACAATAAACTAACCTAGTTTATAATAGTATTACTTTCATAAATTATGATTATATCTTTTTTATTTGTTATTTTTCATTAAAATTAAGTTGCCTATATTTGGTAGATTGTGTTTAAAACACAAAAGAAGTGACGATCAGGTCAACACACAGAAGTACATTAATTCTACACTGATTTAAAAAATGTGCTGGTATCGGATCAGATTATGTATTTATTTATTTTTTGTTCTTTGAAAGTGTTTACTTGCATTATTATGCTATTATATTGTCATACTGTCATTAATCAGTGGCATAAAATGGTCTTAAAATAGCAATGATATAATTTAACGCATTTAATTTCTGCAATATATCGCACAACAAAAGTAGTTATCGTGACAGCCCTAGCAGTTTATACTTGGCAAGTGTCATTTCGGATATCAAACCACTCCTTGAACTGAAAGGTAATCTGTGGCAGTCATCTATCATTCAGACAGTGCATGTAACAGTGGATTACTTAAAGTATGGCTAGAGATTATGCTAATGAACCTAATCTGAACTCTACCTGCTTGGTATTTCTTAAAGAATCCCCCAATACTTACAAGGTACAAGCAAATCAAAGTCCTCTCCGCACAGTGCTCATGGAAAAACATCAAACTTAACTGGAAGCGAGTGACGTAAAGCTGTAGACGGAAGTGATGAGCCTGACAACTACCTCGCGAGCGTCCTCGGCGTCAAAACCCGCTTCCTGCGAGAAACACTTAGCTGACAGTATCGGTACCAGGTGTCGCGCTTTATTTAGCGACTCAAAGTAGAAATATGCTCCCGAAATTATTCCCGGAGACGAGAATCTCCCCGCGATTAGCAATACGGCTAGCTCACTTAAACGAGAGCAGTTGAGCAAGGCGGGTTAGTATTCAATACAGAAACGGCGTCGAACGAGAAAACAAATCAGAAAACCTTAATAATGTTTGTCCAGTAAAACCCGCATCGATGTCAATTCGAGACAAATAGTCCAAATGAAGGTTGAATGACGGGGTATATTCCTATTCTTAAGGGAAAGTTTCACTTCTCGTTGACAGATATCGTGGCCATCTTTGGATGAAACCATTGTCGATTTTGTCGAGGGTAGGTGAGACATGTTTAAAACAGTCTAAAAACACAATTTACATCTCTTGTCAAGGATATCAAATTTAGTTTGGGGGAATAGATTAAATACTTATATACGGGTTTTATAATGCAGAAAATTAAAAGACAATCTCCCCCTTTCGTGAAAAATCATAATGGTCCCCCAACATTGATTTTATATGGTATCGTCGTGTGTTCAGCTGACTGAAAGCAAACTATACTCTCTGCTGAGAGGGAAACCCCGATGTGACGGGAATATTCCACTGCCTGTGTGACATGGCAGTAGGGTAGGTCATAATGTTTCACCAGAAAGGCAACATAGATTATTTTTTTTTAATATAGAAGTTAAATAATGCAGAAAGAATCGTCTTACAGATTTACAAATATAAGCACTAAAGAGACGCCCATAGTAGAACATTAATATTAGCGTTTGGAATTAAAGGCATTTTAAAACTATACGTTTTCATAATTTATTTTACATATTTGATCATATCCATTTCATTTGTGAAAGTAATTTGAGACTTTACTAGCTTTCAGAGTTTCATGGATCGTTTCATAGCAGTGATTTCATGGATAATTAAACAAAGTGGTCGAAAATACCATCAAGATTGTTTATTTTTTACTTAATAATAAAGTAGCAAATAATCTTACATTTTCAGTAATCGCAGGTAAAATGTTTACAGTGTGAGTTAATGTCTCCAGTTTCACAAAGATTTCCAAATATGTGTTTTGTACATGACAATATTGTAAATTCACATTTTTAAGAAAAGAAAAAAACACATAGAAAAACAATATCAGTGATTATGATTTAGAGACAAAATACTAATTTAAATATAAAGATTAAATGCTTGTTAAAAAATTCTGTGCCTAAAAGAGAAGGTGTATGGATAATGTAATCTCAGTGTATTCTCAGTCCTTTAAATGCAGAAAATGATAGGAAACAGTGAAGAACCAGCGCTGCAATATCATAAAACAACAGCTGCCCAGAGATTGCTTTGTAAAAATTCTGTCAAAACAAAAAGAGAAGATGTATTGAGTTCATATTAAATAAAAATCTGAAGAAAAAAACATAAAAGTATTTGATAATGTCATTTGTAGCATGTAAATTCGCCATTAACCATGACAAAAAATAGTGTGTCACAGCGCAGAATGTGTATTATGCTCTTTTGCAATGTAGTTGTATCTTTTGGCATTAATATATGAAGTAGGCTGGCAGATATTAATGTGTAAAACTGGCCAGTTTTTATTTTCATTTGTATAACTGGCTAATGGCAGGATAAATCAAAAATTTTCACTTACTTGAAAGACTGTTTGTGGACAATCATAGGATTCAGGTGAGCAAGGAGGGATGTCCAGAGAGGTACTTGCAGCATAAGCATACAGAATAAGACCAATCAGTGTCCCCACCAGGCCAGCAAGACCAGAGATCAGACAGTTTTTTAACTTGGAGGGAGAAAAACAGACACTCGCTTATACTTCAGAATAAAGTTTAACTTTCCACATCCAATAAGAAGCTCTAGTTACTTGAATTTACCAGTTCTCTCTTAGGAGTTCTTTCAGATGCCATACCAAATGACCCAGCAATCACAGACTACATAAAAAAATAAAAACATCAGAATAAGAAGAGAAAGTTGATTAAAGAAATTGTCAGAAAAAAGTATGCAATTGTACAAAAGCTAATGGGCAGTAGGTCACTGGGACTATATGCTATGTGTTAATATGCTATGTTTGCTTTGTGTATGATCATTTTATGTATTTTGTGTTTTAGCAAATTTACCATAACAATAAGACAAACATTTAAAACCATAACAACTACAGTATCTTAGCAGTGAAATAAACATACCACAGAACCAACACAGAGGGGGCACACAAACAAGTATTGTATATCAATGCTGATGTTGTAGGCTGGTATAGTCAGGAGGAGCTGGAACAAACCTAGTAATATTGCCATAAGCTAGAGAGGGAAAACACATGGTGAGAGTTTAAATTTCAAACATATTTTCAACAACAACATTAAGCAAAACATCTCAAAGGAAACTATTACAGTATGATTACAGTATGATCCCCTGTCTTCCTTAATGGTAAATTATTTGGCCCACATCCACTTACTGCCACCACTTCAGGGTCATAAAACTTGAACAGGCGATGGAATTTGGGAGGATCCGAGTCAGTAGGCAGCATTTGGTTGCTTGACATCTTAAAAACCCAGCTAAAACTCTGAAAAATAGGGAAATTTCAAAGTCCAGATCAATGATTATAATGGCTCTTTACAGATGGAGATAATAGTGAGAGAGTATGAAACATGATCTGATCCCCCTGGAATAATGGAACGTATTGCAGGAATACAGATGCTGGTGGAGAAAAACATCTTTGTGTGGACAGGAAGTGGGCGTATATAATACAAAAAATGTGTCTGGAGAGAGGAGCAGCACATACAATCTTGATTGCACAACAGCACTGCAGAGGAAAAGGGGTAGGGGTAGAAAAAAATTGTACACTTCATGCATTGCCTTAAGTGGGCTGGAATCCCCAGATGTTCAATACAGCTCCTTCTAGTTTCCTTTTTCATTTATTTGTATAGCATGCAAACACAAATACACATGATAACCATTGCAAGCCACTACACAATTTAGATGCACTTTTTAAAAACTATTTTCAGGCATCACCAATAAAAATAAAAATACATCCATGAATATGTAAAGAATGTTATATGTTACTGATAACCATGTCCAGTCAAGTGTAACTTTTTTTTAAACAATGCACGACCGACTCACCTCGAATGTGAGAATCCTAGAAAGCTCGTGGCTGACAGAAACCGAGAGCCGTTTATGAAGTGATCAAAAACACGTAATAAAAGCTCTTATGGGGAGAAGGGGCTGGACAGACCCCCTTTGTTTTTGTGATGCTTGCATAAAAATGCAAGGGTGGGTCTAACTGTTTTTGGATTGCAGACAGAATTGAAGCCCAGATCTATTCTTTTGGATTGTTGCGCAAAGAGACGAGTTCAGCCTGGACACAACAGATAACTCAAAAGAGCGTGCAGAATTCTTTCAGATTTTTTTTTTTTTAGGTCAGCCTGTCTCACTCATTCACGTGGAATTCCGCTCTGCGTGAACATCGAGTTTGTTGTACTTAAAAGTATCTGACATTACTTTAAAGACGTGTTCATCATTGTCGCATTTGTTATTACAAACTTCACTTACTTGAAAACAAAGGATGACTTTGACCGTGTCGACGGACCTGACAGTGAACACTGTCCGGACTCAGGTAGAGGAAAAGCTTCAAGACAAACAAAAAGCTCTGCGGGACAGCATCGAGAAGGGGGAGCCCAAAATATTCGGGGTGAGTGAACGTCGTGTTATGGCTTCAATCATTTTAAAGGGCTCCGCACAGATTCTCACAGGAGGTTTTCTAGCACAATTTTTCATCTTGAAAGAAAATGGGGGTTCTCTTCACCTATAATTTCATAAATTAAATTCACAAAGCAAATGTCTTTTCTCTGTCATAAGAGAAAAGACAACATATTTGTATACCAGCAAATTAACAATACGTGTAAATTTACATTTTCTTTGCACCTTTCATCTTGTCTTTATATCTGTATATAATATGTAACTGTAGTCCTCAAAATCTCTTAAAATGCTGATTAAGAACACAAACAAGGCAGAGCATCATAAAATTTCTTTGAAATAATTAATTATTTCCAGTAGGGCCGATGTTAAGGGTTGCATTGGTCCCTGTCCATTTTTGCAATTTTAAATTAAATTTTTGCCTGGTAGTTTATTTTATACATTACAACATTTATAGTTAAGTTAAATAATATTTCTTAAGAAAGTCTACATTTAAAACTACAAATATAGTGTAGTATATTAATTATAAAACAGATAGTTCTGATTCATCAGTGCTGTGTTCCAGTCTTATAAATAAAAAGCTTGTGTCCTTAATATTTTTTTAGTATAGTCTTGACTATATTTACAATTTAGCACTACTAAGAAGTGCTAAACACTTAATGAAAGTGAAAAAGTGAAAGTGATGTGACAAAATTTGTGCTCTGCATTTAACCCATCCAAGTGCACACACACAGCAGTGAGTAGCGAACAAACACACATCTGGAGCAGTGGACAGCCATTTTTGCTGTGGCGTGTTTGGTGCCTTTGCAGCAGTTGGGGGTTTGGTGCCTTGCTCAAGGGTCTCACCTCAGTCATGGTACTGAAGGTGAAAAAAGATCATTAGAAGAAAGATCATTTTTGTTTAAGATACTTTCTGTAATATTTTAATATCACACCTCAGCTAAAACTGATTGAAATGTAATGCCACCTATTACAAAAACTTATATTTTACTTGGAGATGTATGACATTCTTGCTGAGCCTCTCTCTTGCCTTTTTTTTTCTGTCTCTCATAGGTCGCTCAGATAATAATAGGATTGCTGATCATCTCCTATTCTATACCTCTGCTGTCCACTAAGACCACAATGATAATTAACTTTGGTGTGCCATGGTGGAGTGGCCTTATGGTAGTATTACACTAATATGTTAGGACATGGTGGTTATATAACAGTTTAAGGTGATAGCAAAGTATTGAATGTACAGTAAATTGTATATCTGCCAATGATGGACCTATCACTGAACTTCATTTTTGTTTCCTTTTTCCAAACAGTTTGTCATTTCAGGCGCAGCTGGAATAGTATTGGAAAAATATGCTACCTTGAAAGCAGTGAGTTTGAACTTACAACAAGACAGACAAACTGTTAGAGCACATTTTAGAGATTGGCATATGCCATTCCTGTATTTCACCCATAATCAAATGCAAAGGCTTCACATCAGCAGGCACATTTTGTATAACAGAAAATCTAAATTAATAATTAAAAAGACAAAAAAATAAATAATGAAATTTGCACTTGCCTTTAGGTGTCTGTATGTTTGGCAGTCTCTGCTGTGGCCATTATCATCTCAGTTATTGCACTTATCATGTACTATGCTGACATTGCTTTCAATGTGGCAACCAAATGCCATATGGGATCACGAATGAAGTGTGACTACCAGAATTATGTCACTGTAAGTATCTCATACCCTCATATGTGAGAGTTCTATCATATTAAACAGTTGCATATTTTAGTAAGGACTCTTTCTTTAAATCAGCATTTTAGCACAGGATTGAAGACAACCATCTCCATGGTCAGTATGGTCCAGACAGTAATTTCCACTGCTTTTACAGTTATACTGTATAATCAGAGAAGGAACTTTACAGGCTATGCGGTAAATATTTCATTAGAAAAATATTTTATTATAAAGGTATATATTTTATTGTGTGTGTGTGTGTGTGTGTGTGTGTGTGTGTGTGTGTGTGTGTGTGTGTGTGTGTGTGTGTTATTGATTTTGAATTGCCTAATTCTTAATTCATTCATTCATTATTAAATTTAAAGTATCCTTCTAATTCACCATGTGGATTTCTCTCTTTCTTTCTCAGACCGTGACTGAATGACATCCTGCTTAATATCATGTATGACATTTCTGGATTTAAATTAGAGGACCTTAATCTATCCACTTCATATAGATACATGTAGTTTTTCTTGTACATATGCATTTAAGTGTTGTTGTAGTTTGGCTAAAATCTAAAGTGAATTGTATTCTTACGTATTCTAAACATATAAAGATTTATAAAGTATATAAAGTTTTTTTTATTTTTTTTTTTATTAAAGTTACAATTAAAGATGGCTTTTTGGTGTTCTTTTTCTTTTTACAACTTGTTGAAACAGCACCACATTATGACGTTCCCATCATTTTAGCTCTACTTCCTTTGTAACTAGAAGAAAAAAAGACAGCTTCCGTGCAAATCGTTAGTCATATTTTACGATAAAAATGCTAAATCTCATATATTAATAGCGTTATGTGATATTCGCCATTTATGGATTGATTTTTATGATGGCGAAATACCAAAGTCAACTGTAAAAAATAGTAGTCAAAGCAAAAATATAAATAAATAAATAAATAAATAAATAAATAACTAAATAAATAAATAAATAAATAAATAAATAAATAACTCAATAAATATATACTATATATATATATATCTATCTATATATATATATATATATATATATATATATATATATATATATATAAATGGGAAGCTCAGAACACCAAGCAACAAACAAACGTCATGTATGAAATATTCATGAGCTACGCCGTCAAAGGATTTGTGTGTTTTTTGATAACAAGACAGGCAACGGTCCTCACGATTTATTCCTCATCCTGTTATATTTCAGTTTCTACTAGAATTAAGGTTTGTTTCTAGTCGCAGGACAAATGATTATGCTTTGTTGTAAAGCTTATGGAAAAAATAAAACAACGTCACACAACCTTCATAACTTGTGTCATTTTGCGTTGTTGTGCTGTTGGGTGAGGATCATAAATAATGCCATCACATGAATTTTTTTTTTTTTGTCAATCAAATCTAATAATAGTGTAATGAGTCGACTTGTGGAGCCCATTTAGTGTGCTTGTTTTGGTCATAGGCTCTTATTAGTGCAGACAAATCAGGGATGTGATTAAGAGGGAAAACACTGATAAAAAGCAAAAAAAGATTACTTAAAAGATGAGGTTTTCTTAGGAATACTCAATTTGATCTGAACAAAACATGTTTTTTCAAAGGTAAAAATATGGGATTTATATGACCCTGACACAGCATATCTAGCCTTTTGCTTGTTTTTCTACAAAGACCACACAATAAATCTTTGTACAGCGTATAAATTGAATTTGGTTCCTGTGCATCACAACATTTCTAGAACTTTTAATTTTAAAACTAACAAATCACCTTCCTTTATGACCCTCTCATTTCTGTGAAGCAGAGACCAGCTGTGGTGTATGACAGCTTCAAGTCCATCACTATAACAGAGTGGTGGTCCAGGACAAAGAGTTCCTGCATAGTAGGGATATGCCGGTATCAGATTTTCCTGTTGCGATTAACTGATAATGCTTTTGTCACGGTATATGGTATTATCACGGTATTGAAATTTAGTTTCAAAAAAGTGGTCATAATACAGTATAACAGGTTAAATAACTTTTTTCTTATAGCAAAAATAACTGGACATTTAAATACAATAAAGCAATACAGAAAAAATAAAGTTAAAAGTTTTCCACATTAAAGTGCAAAAGAACTATAAAGACCAATAGGTATCACTTTACAATAAGACCTCATTAGTTAACCTTAGTTAATGCATTAACATTCAATGCAACACAAGGCAAGTTTATTTATATAGCACATTTTGTACACAATGGTAATTCAAAGTGATTTACATAAAAGAAAGTAAAAAAAAAATCATGAAGAAAAATAACCTCAAAAATAAAACAAGCGATTTAAGAACTTTGAAAATTATTTAAAAATTGAGTTAAAAATAATTTAAGGCAGTTTAAAAATAGAATATGATTTTAGATAAAATATAGTGCAATACATATAATATAGTGTAATCAGTTTGGACATCACATAGTGCTCATTCAATAAATGCACAGCTTAACAATGAGCAATAGCTACATTTGCTATAGAAGTTATTAATCTTTGTTAAAAAAATACAAGTCTTAGTTCATGTTAGCTCATTAAATAACACAGTTACAACTTTCAATTTTAACAATGTGTTATTAAATATTGGAATACCTAAGATTAATGAATGTTCAGAATAATTTTTCATTGGCAGTTTATTAACTAAAGAAGCCCTTATGTAAAGTGTGAATGAACAATAAAGAATCAAAACACTTTCAAACAGTATCTAGGGCATGTTGTAGTCCAGATTTAAAAAAAAAAAAGTTTGAAAATAAATAGCCTATTAAGCCTAAATATTAAAGTATTTGGCTCTGTGATGAACACCATAGCAAATCCACAAATCTGAATGGCTATTTAAAATTATTTAAAAATAGTTTAGAAAGTAGCAGCTGCTTTATTTATGGAGTTTAAGCATTTTAGCGCCATCTGCTGTCAGAGAGTGAATGTGCTTTCATTCAGCGCGTCTCTCACGTGTTCCCCGTGTGCTTCTCTTACGTGCTTGCTTACATCAGAGCGCACGTGACAGATCCCTATAGCGCCACGTGACCCGATCATCTCTACTAGCTAATAGTAAATAAACATGAATGAATAATGTTATATTTTTACATATTTCAGAATCCAATGTCAGAAAAGAGGACAGGGAGAAAGGAGATAAGGAAAGCAAAGAAAAGGCTAGGTCAGAAGCCAGGGCAAAAGTTGAACCAATGGAGTGAGGATAGGATGAAGGGTGCGTGCGATTATGGAGTATAGGGAGCAGGTGGAGACAGGGCAGGCTCCTCAACTTCGCATGATTGCACGTGCATGGAATGTGCCAAAAAGCACCCTCCAGTGGAGGGTCAAGAATCATGTACAAGGCTACAAGCATGCTTCCGGTCGCAAACCAGTCTTACCTAAATTGGAAAAAGAGTTGATTAAGATGATCAAGACCCTTTCCAAGAGAGGTTTCCCACTTAGAAGAAAGGAGATCCAGTTGCTTGCCTACCAATACGCACAAGCAAACAACTTGCCTGGATTTTCAGAAAAAAAAAAAGAGGGCTGAGCAGTACTGGTTTGAAAATTTTATGCGCCGAAATCCTGACCTCAGCCAAAGGAAACCGGAGGCCCTCTCCCCACAGCAATTGAGAAATGGTTCCAGCAGTATCAAGATCTTCTTACTGAGCTGGGAATCAAGGATGTGCCTTCCCACATTTGGAATTGCGATGAGACAGGAATGCAGGACCATTTTCTATCAGCCACTGTGATTTCAGAGGTGGGGAAGTGCTTCCTACGAGATCACGTCAGGCGAAAAGGGGGAGACGACAACAGCTTTGGCCAGCTTTAATGCTGCAGGGGACTACGGTCCTCTCTTGGTCATCTTCAAAGCCAAGAGGCTAAAAGCAAAATGGCTTTATAATGTTACTCCCAACACAGTAGTGAAAGTGTCCGATAATGGCTGGATAACAACTGAGCTGTTTTTGGATTAGGGGGAAGCAATTCGTGAACATGCTCCCTAAGGATGACCTCAGACCACATGTGCTGCTGCTGGACAGCCACACCAGTCATGTATTCAACATTGATTTCCTGAGGCTCATGCAGTCACACAGGGTACATGTGGTGTGCTATCCTTCCCACACCACCCACTGTCTGCAACCAGCCGACAAGTCCCTCTTCAAGTCCCTGGAACATCATTGGAATGAGGAGGGAAGGAGCTTCATGCGGCTAACAGGAGGGAGAAAGCTCCTTAAGGGGGAGTTTTTTTTCCTTGTTTGGGAGGGCATGGAGGAGGGCAAGCACAGTCCAGACTGCCCAAGCTGGCTTCAGGGGGACTGGGATGTACCCAGTAAATCCCATGGCTATACACCCCAATGTGTATGAGCCAAGTCTGACCACCGAAAGGCCACTGGAGCCTGAAGGAAGTGCACAGGAACATGAAAATCTGGATTTGCCAGAGATCCCTGATAGGATTGAGGCAGAAGTGGCTGTTGGGGAGGATGCCACTAACACAGGCCAAGAAGAGGTGTTAGAGGGAGTGTCTTTTGCCACACTAATCCCAATTCCAAAGAGAGAGAGAGGCAAGATGAGAAAGAGGTCCAAACCACCCTCTTACCACCTAACCAGTGATGAACATTTTTCATACATTGCCTCAAAAAAACAAACAAAGCCTACCAAAAAAAACAAAAAACCAAAAACAAGAAAGATGGAGGGTACAAACTCGGATGGCCAGGACATTTGCAATATTTGTAAAGCCAAATTTGGTGATGCAAATGATCCAAAGAAGACTGGATCATGTGCATTGTTTGCGAGGACTGGTTCCATGAGACGTATGGCGAGGAGAATGGCCTCATTGAAGACGGGGAGGCGTTCACTTGCACTGGCTGTATTGACGTGTAGATTAACCTACCATACAGAAATTAATTTAAGCCTGTGTGCAATCAATTAATTCCTACAAGAAGAGATGTTAATGAAGGTTATTATTATTATTTTTTTATTTGTATGAAATAAATTTAACCCAATATAAAATTTTGTGGGCAGGCGAGGGAGGGGGTGGGTTGAATTTGCTGTACCTGCACCCCTTCTAAAAAAAAGTGATTTTTATATTATTGTTGTTGTTGTTTATATTGTTGTTTATATTGTTATTGTGTATTTAATTTATAAGGCCTACACTTAAATAACAACTGAATGTGTTTTAAGTGTCCCAGTTTTCCAATAAAGGTGTCCCAGTTTGACAGTAGCGCCTTGAAAAATGTGGTTTGGGGTCATTGTGTGTTTGAGGAAGAGTCATCCATCCTGTGTTTAATATTTCTTTCTTTTTTATTGTCTATAGTATAGTAGAGCTCCTAAGCTATTTAGAATAGTATCATATGAGCGGCTAAGACATTTGGATCATAATAAAAAAGTATGCAGAATATAAATTATCAGAAAGTGTGTGTGTATATATATAAAATGCATGAATAATCACATTGCATTGCATATATATATATATAGGGTGAATACTGGTAAAGTATATATACATATATATATATATATATATATATATATATATATATATATGATATACTATAAAAATATATATATTGTATATATATATATATATATATATACAAAAATAAGACAAATTTATACGTCTTTTTTTCCCTGGCATTTCAAACGTTTACAAAAGTTAAGCATGGTCTTTCGCAATTCTCATATGGGTTTAATTTGTGTAGCTTTTCTTCTGGATCATGTAGACCGCGCAGACTGCAGTCATCAGTAGGCGGCAGGGTTGCTCCTTCCAGGGGGGAAGAGGAAGCAGGCATTGTTCCGGGAAAAGAAACGCTTTATGGATTAGTGTCGTAAACCTCCGGTTTATTAGTGAAGGATAGAGCTGGCATCCTTTGTAAGACCATTTCTGACATAAAAATGCCCACCTTAAACATCATTTACTAATCTCTAAGCGGAGACGCCTGAATTCAGCGTTTTGACTCTTTCCATGTAGGACCCCAGGATTGCCCGTCCAGTTGTTTCTGTACCCTGTTGTTTGCAAAGAGCATTTTTCTCACGAATACGAATTTAAACACTCTTGGGCGTGTTATAAGCGTAGTTAAAAGCACTTTTTAAAATGGTTCGGTGTTTATATTTTGCCACACTTATACTTTCAGTTTCATATCAGTTGATACCGTTATGTCACTCTTTCGAATGGGACGAGCAGTCTAGTCCACTCCACAATGTGCGGTCCATTTTCACAAGTTTGTCCGAGGAAGCCCACAGTTGCTTGGTCTCCACAATCGGTGAAAAGAGAGTAGACCTGTCTCTCCAGGTGAGCTCACATTGTGAAAAATCCAGTCTATCAAGTTTATACTAAACGTTTTGTGCCATTGTTTAATATAATTAATACTGACTCTATTAGAAACCAAGTAGCAACCAAGCAAAACATTTGACAAAAATAAGTTTGTTAGGTTGTAAAAAAAAAAAAAAAAAAAAAATTATTCAATGTAATGTTTGTAAACTTTCTGGTTGTCAAATATGCAATATTTAACAGTTCATGTGATAGCCTAAATACCTGTGTGAACTTTTAAGGAGCTCTGAAATGCCAGGTTACTGACCTTAACACAATTTTAAAATGGCTAAGAAAAGTGAAAGTAGTTCTCAGAAAAGCAGAAGTGTCACTTGCCAAGTGGTTTGCAAATTTGCTAATGTAACATAACTTACCATAATGATGCTTGCTGTACTAGAAAGTCCTTTTCTTTCAAAAACATAATGATATTGTCTTTATTTATTGGCATCAGTTTCTACAAAGGGGTGTAAAATGGCTGTCAGATGCTGTAGCATCAGCCCTTAACATGGTCATCCGGTACGTTACGGAAATCTTGGAATCAGCAGGAATTGACGGTAAATGTACAAAAATCTTATTTGAAAGCTTTAATTTATTTAAACCAAAACACATTTTCACATGTATGTTTTCATGTTTTTATCTAGCCAAGCTACCTTTCCAAAAAGTTACTCCGGAGGGAGTGATTTTTGTCACTCAGTGTGCCCTTCTGGTTGTTGTGGCCTACTGGATAATAGCCTTCATCCTGCGTTTGGTTGTTGGAGCTGTAAGGCAGGCTCTGTGGCTGCTGAAGGTCACCTTTGCCATGGGCGTGTTTGGATTGATTCTCAGCGACACTGGAGCCTCTGCAGAAACCACAGCGATAAGACTAGCAGGCCTGGCGTGTGTTTGTGTCCTGATAGGAATAGGTAGATCTGCAAAGCAAGATACACACCTTGAGGACAAAATCAAGATATTGGAGAGACGACTAAGAGAGATGGAGAAAAGCAAAATGGAATGATGAGGAAATCCTCATCAGACCAGAAATATTTAGTTTTCTTTTCTCTTTGCTACAGCTGTAAATCCATGGAATCCAGCATGATATTATGACTTGAAACTCTGCAAAGGAACCACGTTGTTTGTCTAAACTGGGAGGGTGCTTCAATATTCCAAGTGTTAGTTAAAAGATTATTAATTCTTAAGTCAAATTTATCTTTTGATTTATCTGGCATCTAAAGGGGGGTTTAATTGTTAACAAAAGGACTGAATCAAATGTCCAAACACCGTTTCCGGGGTCTTGTGGTACAGAGAACAGCAAAATGTATTTACACTGCATTTAAATAATTATGTTTTTGTTGTGTAGTACATTATTGATGTGATGCACAGGGCAACAGTACAAAATGTATTTAATCAGTTAATTCTAATAAATGTTTTGAACAAAAGCCCTGTCCGAAAAATGGTCTTCTTGGCAAGTCCACTGCACTTTTTCTGTGACTGTATTTTGGAGTGAAAAAACCTGACATGAATGCCTGAAGTCAGAAACACATTTGTTGTGGCAAACAACAGAAAAATTTGCCTCTGCATTTAGTCTGAACCAGATGTAAATCCTCTTTTCAAGTTCTCCATATTTATTATTATTTTTTTTTTTTTGTTAAACCCAATTCTATATCTCGCCTCCAACTGGGTGAATCCAGTGGAATATTTTGTTATGGGGAAATTACTGAAACCTGGTTGCAATGTCTGTTATGATAAAATCCTGGAGATGCATAATGCGCAGACCTTAAAAACAACATAAATACTTTTTATTATAATCATGTTTATTGTCATTCTTATTATAGTTCAAAGTTTGACAACAAATTACATTTAGTTTTCCAATAATGCAACATATAACAAGGGAAATACTTTGCCAATTGGCACTAGATGTAAGACAAAATAAAAAATATATATACTTAGAACATGTAATGATAATATAAAATATGAACAGTAAACATAGTCCCAGTGAAGAAATTGATAGCAGTTGAATGGCAGTTAAAATGACCCATAAATATGCAGGTACAACACAAATCCTAATATAAAATGTCACTAATATTTTACACCCATTACCAAGATTCAAGTATAAATTTGTTTTATTCCAGCTAAAGGCACTATGAAAATGCCCTAGGCAAACGCAGCTACAGGTTTGGTAGTTGAGAAAATTCCCTGAAACATTGGTAATTTAAATTCACTAACATGCGTTACTAATAACATGCATTATATGTGTTTAACTTAATTAGACAGAAATCCTGTCATTTTTTCATATACGTGTCTGATTCCTGGGGTTTACGTGATGCTGTTTAAGCAGGTAAAAATAATGTATATTTTAGTTTTCTCAGGTTACAGGTTTTTGTTGATGTTGTTGCTGTTGTTTCCCAACACTACAAGAGAGTGAAGTTGACAAAAAAGTAAATAGAGTGAAAATATACACTACTGTCAATAGTTAATGGACATTTGGAGAACTATACATCCTACAATCATAAAATAATGGCTTATTATTACATGTAGTTCTACACAAAAGTGTAGAATATAGCCTCTTCAGCCTGACTGAATGGAGAGATTAGATAAATTGAAAATAGTAGCTCATTCTCATCTTCAAACTGAACTTTTGGACAGGTCAAAACTAGTGTGTGCCTATAGAAATTGCTCTGTTTTGTACTTGAAAATACACATCTGTCAACAAAGGGTGTTGCTGAAAGCCCATTCGGAGGGTGAGTCATTCTTTTTCCCATACTGTAATGTGACTTTCTCAAGCTTTTTCTTCTGCTATTAAAGAGCAGCAAGAGAGTGACATTAAGAGGTAAGAAAAAAGACACGCATCTTTGGAAGCTGTTTTTCATGGGAAAAGAGTTAACAGGGATTTCAGGTACACTACGTAATATTAAAGGGACTTAGTTTTTTCTTCTTCAAATTTTAATGTCTTTCTATAGCACTTAAGCTAGACTGAGTCCTAAAAGTATACATATCATAAATTATTTAAGTAGTAGTTTTAATTAAGGTCCTATTAGTTCTAAATGCAACTTCTGTGTCCTCTCAGGAAGATCCAGAGTCAACAGGTGGCCGTGGTATACAAGCCTCTGAGATATTGCAGAGACTGACACTGGGGGAGAATTTTTTTTTTTTTTAGAATGGCAAGATGAGAAGTTCTTTTGAGCTGCTGTCAGTAAGCATAATGTGTAGGCTGTTTAATTGACTTAACACATGATTCAACTTGTCCTGTTATTCTTGAGTATGTTCAGTACAGTTAATAAGTAAATGCTGTAATACCTGCACAAATAGCAGTTGAAAGGAGGGTCCAAACACTCAGCATCTGTCTGAGAAAAGATCTATCAGTATTGCAGATGTAACCTGTTTGTTCAAAGTATCCCCACACTCTCAAAACACTGGGTTAAAAAAAAAACAAAAAATCATTTGAGTCGATTTTAGCCCAGCGGAATAGAGGACAGAGCACATGTGGGCATATGCCTGCATTAATCAGAATTAAGCATTGTGTAAACATCTTGTTCAGTGTATCTCCTGATCATTTTTTTTTTTATGTGTGCATCCAAACAAAAGTAATAAATATATATAGATAAAAACTACAGAGCTTTAATCATAAAACTTAGCATTTAAATATCATCTTACTAAGACATATTATTTGAAGATATACAGTGACAAGTTATATTTATATGCATTTTATGCAGTAGTCTGTTGTGCTATTATAAAAAATTACACTGATTTATCTTACAGTCTATCGGAATTTCATTAGATTTTGTGCCCATAAAAACAAAAATATCTGCACCAAAATACAGAGTATTGCTCTGTTTGGGCCTCTGGATAAAATCTGTTTTTTCTCCTCAACTGTGAGCCTCAATATTCTATATGATACATAACATAAAAACATACAACATTTTCTTTAAAGATATTCTTTTATACTTTGTCTAAAGTACATATCATCTATATACATATTTATACTATATATATTTATATAGATTATATATGTCAAAAACAGATCAGTCATTTGTGAAAGATTCAAGATTAAATAACTTCCTCAAAATGCAAAAGGACGGCATTTTTCTGCAAGTTAGTCCCCCACGGTTCAGTTGCAGTTCATGTTTATGCGATCTTTAAGGAACGGTTAAGTGTAGTACAGTTTATACGGTGTTTATTAATTAAATATCCTAGTCAGAGGATGTTTTAGTACACTTGGACGCCCACAAATGGCGGCTAATGGTCTGCTTTCCTGAAGGGCGTTAGATCAACTTTAAATGATTGGGGCAGATCCTCAATGACATCATGTTACGCGCGAATGCACGAAACAATTAGTTTAGTAATGCCGAGAAGCCCATTAAATGAACCGAAGTGAAAAAATGCTTATAATTTCAACTCCCGGAAGTCCGGGAGTCTCCGGCATATTGATAGAGGCTCCCTGATGCGCGAAAATGGCACGGAATCTAGAAGCGAGCATGTGTTTCAAATGTAGCGCGCGCACGGCATGACCTGAGAGGGGGGAGCGAGAGACCTGAGATGTATCACTAGTGTGCGTAATGCGAATGCTAAGACTGAGACCATCCTGCAAATAACCAAAATCAAAAGTGTCTTAATCGTTATGTCTATCTAGAAAAAGGGAGCACCATTAAAAAATGAGTTTACATAACAGCTTATATAAAATAGTGTAAAAGTAATCTACATATTTAAACATAATTAACGACACAGGAACGCTTCTAGAAAAATAATATTTTATGCCTTTTATATTTTTAGTAAAGTCATGTTCTGTGGTGAACTGTGGGGGGGGGGGGGGTGAGGGGGCAACCCCTGATCTGTTGGGATGTCGCAATGCACTCGCAAAGCTTTTCATCATTAGACCTGAGACGTCTGTTTGCCAACATCTTAACAATAACGTTACTTAGAAAAGAAAAACATCGACCAAAAAGCAGTGGAAAATGTTTATCAACAACTGTAACGCAATGTTTGACAAAATAGTCACCTCAGGCGCGTGTTAATCTTAATAGTAGGATGGCTGTCAACAAAAACCGCTCACGCGCCTCATTCATGTGGATTATAACGTAGCCTTAACGTATGCTAATGCTACATAATTTACCACATAATGATGCTTGCTGTACTAGAAAGTCCTTTTCTTTGAAAAACATAATGATATTGTCTTTGTTTATTTATTGGCATCAGTTTCTACAAAGGGGTGTAAAATGGCTGTCAGATGCTGTAGCATCAGCCCTTAACATGGTCATCCGGTACGTTACGGAAATCTTGGAATCAGCAGGAATTGACGGTAAATGTACAAAAATCATATTTGAAAGCTTTAATTTGTTTAAACCAAAACACATTTTCACATGTACGTTTTCATGTTTTTATCTAGCCAAGCTACCTTTCCAAAAAGTTACTCCGGAGGGAGTGATTTTTGTCACTCAGTGGGCCCTTCTGGTTGTTGTGGCCTACTGGATAATAGCCTTCATCCTGCGTTTGGTTGTTGGAGCTGTAAGGCAGGCTCTGTGGCTGCTGAAGGTCACCTTTGCCATGGGCGTGTTTGGATTGATTCTCAGCGACACTGGAGCCTCTGCAGAAACCACAGCGATAAGACTAGCAGGCCTGGCTTGTGTTTGTGTCCTGATAGGAATAGGTACATCTGCAAAGCAAGATACACACCTTGAGGACAAAATCAAGATATTGGAGTGACGACTAAGAGAGATGGAGAAAAGCAAAATGGAATGATGAGGAAATCCTCATCAGACCAGAAATATTTAGTTTTCTTTTCTCTTTGCTACAGCTGTAAATTCATGAAATCAAGCATGATATTATGACTTGAAACTCTGCAAAGGAACCACACTGTAAAAAATTATTTAGCAGTTTAGTTGTTTCAATGTATTTTTTTTATGTTGACACAACTTGCAGTTACTGAATTTGTTCATTCAACTAAAAATTTTAAGTTTTCAGTGTCTCAACTAGTTTGAAAGTTGACTGAACTAGATTATTTGTCCTCTCAACTAAAAAAAAATGTGTTGAATCAATTCAATAGCAATATCACGTTCTCAAAATCACTTATCGCGAGATCTCGTCATTCTCGTGAAGGACATTGCAGACAGAAGACAGTCGTCAGCAATACTGGTTAGTTTCTCAGAATACAACGTTGGTAAGTAAAATATTTGTATTTATTGGCTTAATGTGTAAAATTACATTTGTTGTCTCAGAAGAATAAGTATGGTTTAAAGAGTCGTATTTTCTGTATGTAAGTTACTGTATGCAAATGTTCGTTTCGCGGCACTCTGAAGCCTCAAAATACAGGCGGTTCCACAGTATTTTCCTTATAAATATTAAAATAAATATTCTCCCATGCGGTACTGAGCTGAACTTATGTGGAGAACGATAAAAAATACAGTTTATGTGTTATCCAAACACACATAAGAGACAGATACAAACAAAACAGAGCGCGAGAGCTCAACGGATCACTGTATGATTCAGAAGGGCGGGAATTTTAAACAAAGCAACTTCTTTAAACCTGACAGCATACAGACATCCGTCAGAATATACAAAGATGAAAAATTAGGGAAAAACAAGATTACTACTCGAACTGTCTCTTTTCTGCATGTTATAAGGGAAACGAAGGAGCACCACAGATGAGCACCTTCCTTTTGTTTTTATTAAAGCACACAGGCTCGGAGCAGAGATTCATCAAGGACATGACTGTTGGGATTACGGTTATGGATGACCAAACTGAGCAGCGTCAGTCTGCAGTGATGTGGTCCAGGTAATAGAAGAAGAAGAAATGTGGGTGATCTGGGGTTGGAACACGGTCCGTGTATCTTTTGGTCATTTGATTTTTTGTTTAATTTTGTAAGTAGAAAAATGAAAAACAGCTCCTTTTTCGTTTTTTAATTTTTTGCAAAAAACGAAACGGTTTGTCTATATGTGCAGAATAGTATTCCATTCAAAAACAGTAAGACATTCTATATAACGTTAATCAGTTGTAGTCAGACACTCCGCAACACATATTTTCTCGGATTTTTCTAGACTATTTTACGTCGTAAAGTAAGCATATATATTAACAATCCCACGCATGGCTCAGCAGGCCATGTGTACATTGATAACTAAGCAGGCGGACCGGACGGAGCCTGAGACCTCCCGGGCTCGAACAGCGCTTCACAATTTTGCAACGTAAATCTTGTGGTGAAAAGGTGGAACTGCAGCGTACTCGCCCCGCTTTTTCACGTTACCTTCACGTCAATGGTTCCCAATCTTGGTCCTGAAGAACCCCCAACACTGCACATTTTAGATGTCTCCCTAATCAAACACACATGATTCAACTTATTAGTGAAGACTCCAAGACTTCAAATGTGTGTGTTAGATAAGAGAGACACCAAAAACTTGCAGTCCGCTTGCATCAGGTCCAGGTCATCAGTCAGTAACTAGTTTTTTCTATGTTAAGTAGTTGGATCAAATTAAACAAAGCAGGCTATTCGCTAAATCCTTTCCTACTTTAAATGTGCTCACAGAGAAGCGCCTCCCGCAGCTGCTGCAGAAGAGGTGAGTGCACTCTCCGTCTCTGTCGCGGGATGTAACCCGATCCTTCCGACGGGTGAATATCCGCAAGGCTGCGGGTCCTGATGGCATTCCGGGCCGTGTGCTCCGAGCATGCGCATGTCACAAGCTAGAGGGAGTTTCCGCAGACATTTTCAACCTCTCCCCTCGTCTGTCTGTGTTCCCTCGTACTTACAAAAATCCACCATTGTGCCCATACCAAAGAAAAATAAAATCACAAGCTTACATGACTGGAGGCCCGTTGCTCTTACACCCATCTTCAGCAAGTGTTTTGAGTGACTCGTCAGAGACTACATCTGCTCTGTGCTGCCTGCCTCACTGGATCCGCTACAATTTGCATATCGTAGCAACCGTTCTACAGACGATGCGACTGCTTTCAATTGCACACCCTACACAACTGCTCTCTCCCCCTGGAAAATAAAGAACACCTATGTGAGAATGCTGTTTGTGGACTACAGCTCAGCATTTAACACCATAGTGCCTGCCACACTTGTTGCAAAGACAAAGCTCCAGACTCTGGGACTAAACAGATCTGTGTGCAGCTGGATCCTGGACTTCCTGACAGGCAAAAGTCCGGTGGTAAGAATGGGCAACAATACTTCATCCCAGCTGACCCTCAACACTGGTGCTCCTCAGGGCTGTGTCCTCAGCCCACTCCTGTACTCGCATGACTGTGCAGCCACACACAGCTCCAACGTCATTATCAAATTCGCTGACGACCTTCGCTGGGACGGCCTACAGAGAGGAAGTGTTCATTCAGTGTACAAACCCTAATGCATCTAAATGAGAAGAGAAACATGCTATTCTAGATAAATATCCACTATGTGTAATAATGACATTTAGTCTCATTATTGTCAAACATTAATAAGACCAATAAATGCAATAAATAAGTGCATATATGGACATGTATATCTCTCACTGGACGTCTATTCACAACCTCTTAAAACCCTCTTAAGAACTACTTGGTGCACTTAAATTAATTATTGCAGTATTAACCAAGGTGTAATCACAGCTTTTGCATATTGAACAAGGATTTCACAGAGGGTCATGACGGACGTGTAATGCACGTGTAAAAGACGTCACCTATAGTGACGTCCTCTCACAACCGATTTACAACAGGGTATATATTGAACTACACGCAGCTAAAAGTCAAAGTAACAATTATACATGTAACCCCATTGAACTATAGACATGTACCAACATATCTGAATGCATTTTTAGGAAATGTTCTGTGTTAAACATTTTTACCGATTTATGCCGTCCTACCGCGACTATTTTTGGCCGGGGACACGACGCTGGGCAGTTACTTTCATTGGTAATGTTTACATTGTACTGTTTATTGTTCCAATCTGATATTTGAACTTGTTATATTTCAGGATATCATGGGATGCCTCTTTCGAAGGGAGGAGGTGTGTCTGATCTAGCTCTTCAGTTTGATGGATACACTACTGTTCAGAAGCTTGGGGTCAGTAAGATTTGTTTTGTTTTTAAATTAATACATCAAAAGTGAGAGATAAGAATTTTACATTGCTATAAACTACTGTATGTTCTTTTGAACTTTCTATTAATCAAAGTATCCTGATTTTCAATTTCTATAATCCCATTTATAAATGAACAATATAAATTGAGAATCTCTCTTTTCATAGTTTCCACAGACATACCTTCGTGTACCCTTAGGGTTTGGAGGAGAGAGATGGAATACTTCAAGGGGTAGGAAAGCAGGATAGTGGATGCCACAGTGGAAGATACGTGTGCAGAAGTGTAAAGCTGTGCAGATGGTCCTTAACCTTTGTAGCCCTTCAGTTACAGACAATGTCTCATCGCAGATGCCTGAACTTCCCCTGCTGCAGAGCGCTCTGATAGAAGGAATGATTAGATAAGACTATTTAATAAACTGTTTCACAAAAAAATGTCACAAAGAAGTCAAGTGTGATTTTCAAGTATTGAAGTATAGAGGGTGAGGTCTAGAAATACAAGAAATTTCTTCTTTTGTCATTTACAGCAGGATTCGGAGAAGTGAATTTTGCAATGGAGTATTGTTTTTTTTTTTTGTCCTCTCTGTTTTTTAGAGCAAGAGTGGTAGCAGTGTGGACTACCTGCACCCACATCTCCTCCAACACTCTTTAGCACCAACATATTCACTTCCAGCTTCCAGAACATTGTGGATGCTTATGGTGTGGCATGTTACAGAGAGGTTAATCCAGGTAACTCTCACACACAGTCACATAGAACCAGATGCAAGTCATTCTAGTTAAAGTTTGAGATAAACAACCTATGGAAGATCCAAATTCCCATTGCAGTGGACACCATCATTACTTTTCCCTTCAATCTTCAGTGTCACATGATTCTTCAGAAATTATTGTAATATGCTGATTTGCTGCTCCAGAAACAACTCAAAACATCATTTGTCTGAACCACGTTGTTATTCCAAAATACACTCTATCCAAACATCCAAATACACTTAAAAAACATATCAACACTTAGAAACCCTGAAAACTCAACACTTTTCTAAACTGAACCACGTTGTTTGTCTAAACTGGGAGGGTGCTTCAATATTCCAAGTGTTAGTTAAAAGATTATTAATTCTCAAGTCAAATTTATCTTAGGGTCCCATAGCACAACTGGATCTGGCATCTAAAGGGGGGTTTAATTGTTAACAAAAGGACTGAATCAAATGTTGTGGTACAGAGAACAGCAAAATGTATTTACACTGCATTTAAATAATTATGTTTTTGTTGCGTAGTACATTATTTAGGGATGTGATGCACAGGGCAACAGTACAAAATGTATTTAATCAGTTAATTCTAATAAATGTTTTCAACAAAAGCCCTGTCCGATAAATGGTCTTCTTGGCAAGTCCACTGCACTTTTTTATTTTGGAGTGAAAAAACCTGACATGAATCCCTGAAGTCAGAAACACATTTGTTGTGGCAAATAACAGAAAAATTTGCCTCTGCATTTAGCCTGAACCAGATGTAAATCCTCTTTTCAAGTTCTCCACCCTTTTATTTATTATTATAATTTATTTCTTTTTTTTTTTTCTTTTTTTTTATACCCAATTCTATATATCCCCTCCAACTGGGTAAATCCAGTGGAATATTTTGTTATGGAGAAATTACTGAAACCTGGTTGCAATGTCTGTTATGATAAAATCCTGGAGATGCATAATGCGCAGACCTTAAAAACAACATAAATGCTTTTTATTATAATCATGTTTATTGTCATTCTTATTATAGTTCAAAGTTTGACAACAAATTACATTTAGTTTTCCAATGATGCAACATATACCTAGGGAAATACTTTGGCAGTTGGCACTAGATGTAAGACAAAATAAAAAATATATATACTTAGAACATGTAATGATAATATAAAATATGAACAGTAAACATAGTCCCAGTGAAGAAATTGATAGCAGTTGAACGGCAGTTAAAATGACCCATAAATATGCAGGTACAACACAAATCCTAATATAAAATGTCGCTGTAATATTTTACACACATTACCAAGATTCAAGTATAAATGTTTTGTTTGCAGCATTTGTTTTATTCAAGCTAAAGGCACTATGAAAATGCCCTAGGCAAACGCAGCTACTGGTTTGGTAGTTGAGAAAATTCCCTGAAACATTGGTAATTTAAATTCAATAACATGCGTTACTAATAACATGCATTATATGTGTTTAACTTAATTAGACAGAAATCCTGTCATTTTTTCATATACGTGTCTGATTCCTGGGGTTTACATGATGCTGTTTAAGCAGGTAAAAATAATGTATATTTTAGTTTTCTCAGGTTACAGGTTTTTGTTGATGTTGTTGCTGTTGTTTCCCAACACTACAAGAGAGTGAAGTTGACAATACTGTTAATGGACATTTGCAGAACTACATCCTACAATCATAAAATAATGGCTTATTATTACATGTAGTTCTACACAAAAGTGTAGAATATAGCCTCTTCAGCCTGACTGAATGGAGAGATTAGATAAAGTGAAAATAGTAGCTCATTCTCATCTTCAAACTGAACTTTAGGACAGATCATAACCAGTGTGTGCCTATGGAAATTGCTCTGTTTTGTACTTGAAAATACACATTTGTCAACAAAGGGTGCTGAGAGAGTGACATTAAGAGGTAAGAAAAAAGACACGCATCTTTGGAAGCTGTTTTTCATGGGAAAAGAGTTAACAGGGATTTCAGGTACACTACGTAATATTAAAGGGAATTGTAATATCTCTCTATAGCACTTAAGCTAGACTGAGTCCTAAACGTATACGTCTTATCATAAACTATTTAAGTAGTAGTTTTAATTAAGGTCCTATTAGTTCTTATTAGCTTCTTCTTAAGGCTTGGATTTTGTATGAATCTAACAAACAAGTGTTTGTTTCTACATCCCTTGCAGGTATAATTCAGGAGTTTTGGAGTAACTACAGGAAGTTGCTGCCAGAAGACTTTCCTTTGTTAACATCAAACTGGACACCAGAGTCACTGGCGTTAAGGATATCCAAAGAAATGCCGGTCCTATCAGATGGTTGAGACTAGAAAAAAGACAGGTGAGAGTGTGAGACACAAAGGGAAATTGGGAATATGAAATGTGTCAGGTGTAAAGCTTTACTTTTTCTAACAATCATTTTCAGCAATGCGTGGCACATTTTCTGCAATTTGTTTTTAAAAAAAGTCAAAATGTAAGGCAAAGTGGCTGTTACTGAATTACTGGGCAGTTAAAAACTGTATTGGAAACAATAGCAAATGCTAAAATATGGCCCAAGAAATGTTTGCTCACAGGCAGATGAAAATAAAAAAAAAATTTAACAGTAAAAAATATCATATGACCCCTTTAATGAGTTAGGCTGAGAAGAGAAGAAAAAGGGTAGATGTTACCTCAGGCTGAGGTGTGAGCAGTGGTGCAGTCGGTGGCATTTCATTCACTGCTCATTACTGGTGCATAGTTCTGAGGACACAGTAACTTGTTTAAAAAATCTTGTTAAAATAAGCAAGTTAATTGGTCTGGATACTTCAATGCAAGCAAATTTTTAAGTAAATGTATGTTATTAATTAAAATAATAAATAGAAAGACAAATATTAGCAGAATTGCAATTGTTTTATGCAAAAAACAATTAATGGGTAGTTCACCCAAAAATGAAAATCCTGTCTTCACTTACCCTCAAGTTGTTCCAAACCTGTACGAGTTTCTTTCTTCGGTTCAACACAAAAATAATATTTTGATAGTTGACAGTAGCAATTTACTCCCATAGTATTCTTTTCCATACTACAGAAGTCAGTGACTACTGTCAGTTTTTTCCAAACCAACATTGTTCAAAATATATTTAGTGTTCAGCAGAAGAAAGAAACTCATACATGTTTGGAACAACTTGAAAGTGAACAAATGTCAGAATTGTCAATCTCTTTAACTTTGTGTTGCCCCTTTCAGAGCAGTTAATGCATTTGAATTTCATTTATCCTTTACATATTTGCTTGCTCTTTGATTACAAACAAGCACATAGAAATAAAAACCCACAGGATGAAAAGCAAAGAGATTTGCAAAAGATTTTGGATGTACCACGGGTGCAGGTGGGTTGTAGTGGGTTGGAGGGGCATTATACTGGGGCGGCTGAGCAGGGGGATGTCCAGGTCCAAAGGCAGGAGGGTAGACAGGGTTTTGATAATCAGAATAAAAGCCCTTAAAAAGAGAAAATACACAAAATTAATTTATTAATTTTTTTACAGTACTGTACTGGTTTATTAAGTTTTGCATGTCTATACTGGTCCACCAGCTAAAAACCAAACCAGAATTCATGTTGGTTTCTTTAGACCTTTCCACTGCTTGCTTTTACATTGTTTTTCTATGTAAACATGCATTAGATGGATGCCTTTGTGAGTTGCTCTCGCATCTAGCACCATTTACAGCAACCCACGCATGACATAGTGTTCCAAAATCACGGCACTCAAATAAACTCTGCATTATTTTCCAATTCTGCTGTACTAGAGCTATTTAAGCAATTTGGAACTTGTATTCAAAAGTTTTGAAAGTTGCTGCCACCTTAAGATGAACTTCTTGTGTTGTAACGTTCCTTATTTGTCACTTTGAATGGAGGGATATGTGGTACATCTCTGTGTATGTAAACTTACAGGGTTGGGAGGAACAGCAGGTTGTCCTGGATAAGGATGCTGAATCTGACCTTGATCTGGATTAGGCGGATAACCAGCAATGTAGCCCCAGTCAGAAACAATAAACCATTAATATTACTTACAATGTTTTTGTTATGTAATGATTTGTTTGCCTTTTTTTGTTTACAGGATAGTGGAGAAAGGACAGGAAAGTGTAGGGAGAGAGACTCTTCACATTTATTTTACCTGGCCAGTGTTTCCAGGACCTACAGGATCAGACATAGTGCTGCTGCAAGGTACAGACACTGGTACGGTGTTGAGCTGCCCTGTGTTTGTGTCTGATTTAGTGGACCGACAGCTTTTGCAGATTCTCTTTCTGCAGCAGAAGCAGATTCCACCAGGAATGCCGAGCAGCAGCAGAGCTAGAAGACCTTTATTGGCGGAATAATCACGATGATCTACATAGATATTTGAAGAGACAAGAGAAGAACAGACATCAAGAGATGTACTAATGCATGTGGTGACCCAAAACTCTTAAATAAAATCAGCAAAACACAGCCATACAAACAAACAATTTGTGTGAATCTACACTACCATTCAAATGTTTGGGGTCGGTAAGATTTTTTTCTTGTTTTTTAAGTCATCTCTTACATTCACCAAGGCTGCATTTTTTTAAATAAAAATACTGCCATTACACCAGCTTTCAGTGTCATATGATTCATCACAAATCATTCTAATATGCTGATTTGAAAGATTTCTTATTATTATCACTGCTAAATATTTTTTGTGGCATTTTTGTGATACTTCTTTTCAGCATTCTTTGATAGAAAAAAGTCAGAACAGCATTTATTTGAAATAGAAATCTTTTGAAACATTATAAATGTGTTTTGATCAATTGAAACGATCACTTTTGATCAATTTAACGCACCCTTGCTGAATAAATGTGTTGATTTATTTTTTATTTGAATGTGTAATTTTAAAAGATTTCTTACCCACTAGCATCAATGTACTGTTTGAGACGAGTCTTCCTTTATGATCGGTGAGCTCGTATCTGCCTAAATCTGATACATTAACTTTGAGAATCTGAATATTTTCAGTGGTCACTTTAAGCCGGTTGGTGTATTCTGGGAGGTTCCGTCCCACAGGAACTCCACTCTCCACCAGGATGAGAGATGAATAATTACTGTAAAAGTGAAGTTTGGCATCACCCTGCTTGAGTCCTGCCAGAGGTATGGTCAGAGTTTCACCTGCGATACGATCAATGAATTCTCTGTTGGCTGTAAAGGAGAGAATGACAGATTGTGAGGATATGTGGACAATCACAGAGATATTATTCTGAGAAGGAGGTTTAAATTACTACTCACGCTTGACCTTTACTATATAACTGCTGATGGCTGAACCAAAGTGATTGAACAGGGTGTAGCTTCCCTCATCGTCAAACGTAACACGTTGGATTCTGAATGTCCAGCCCTTACCGACGCTGCTCACGTAGCCTTTATTGGGGTTACTTGGCCGGAAAGAATTGGTGTGTTCCCAGATAGTTAATCGTTCACTCTCATTAGCATTAACAAACTCCAACCTCTGTGTCCTCTCAGGAAGATCCAGAGTCAACAGGTGGCCGTGGTATACAAGCCTCTGAGATATTGCAGAGACTGACACTGGGGGAGAATTTTTTTTTTTTTTAGAATGGCAAGATGAGAAGAAGTTCTTTTGAGCTGCTGTCAGTAAGCATAATGTGTAGGCTGTTTAATTGACTTAACACATGATTCAACTTGTCCTGTTATTCTTGTGTATGTTCAGTACAGTTAATAAGCAAATGCTGTAATACCTGCACAAATAGCAGTTGAAAGGAGGGTCCAAACGCTCAGCATCTGTCTGAGAAAAGATCTATCAGTATTGCAGATGTAACCTGTTTGTTCAAAGTATCCCCACACTCTCAAAACACTGGGTTAAAAAAAAAAAAACATTTGGGTTGATTTTAACCCAGCGGAATAGAGGACAGAGCACATGTGGGCATATGCCTGCATTAATCAGAATTAAGCATTATGTAAACATCTTGTTCAGTGTATCTCCTGATCATTTTTTTTTTCTGTGCGCATCCAAACAAAAGTAATAAATAAATATAGATAAAAACTACAGAGCTTTAAACATAAAACTTTGAATTTAAATATCATCTTACTAAGACATATTATTTGAAGATATACAGTGACAAGTTATATTTATATGCATTTTATGCAAGTAGTCTGTTGTGCTATTATAAAAATTACACTGATTTATCTTACAGTCTATCGGAATTTCATTATATTTTGTGCCCATAAAAACAAAAATATCTGCACCAAAATACAGATTATTGCTCTGTTTGGGCACCTGGATAACTCAACTGTGAGCCTCAATATTCTATATGATACATAACATAAAAACATACAACATTTTCTTTAAAGATATTCTTTTATACTTTGTCTAAAGTAGCCTACATATCATCTATATACATATTTATACTATCTATATTTATATAGATTATATATGTCAAAAACAGATCAAACATTCAAGAAAGATTCAAGATCAAGTGTTAAACCACTCAGGAAATCCACAAAGCTCATAACTTCCTCAAAATGCACAAGGACGGCATTTTTCTGCAAGTTAGTCCCCACGGTTCAGTTGCAATTCATGTTTATGCGATCTTTAAGAAACGTTTAAGTGTAGTACAGTTGATACGGTGTTTATTAATTAAATATCCTAGTCAGAGGATGTTTTAGTACACTGGGACGCCCACAAATGGCGGCTAATGGTCTGCTTTCCTGAAGGGCGTTAGATCAACTTTAAATGATTGGGGCAGATCCTCAATGACATCATGTTACGCGCGAATGCACGAAACAATTAGATTTAGTAATGCCGAGAAGCCCATTAAATGAACGAAGAAAAAATGCTATAATTTAAATTAAACAATGTCACTAACGCAAGCTACTCAATTAGACTGAGAAGCTGTGCAAATCTGTCTGTGCGCTTCATCTTAACAATAACGTTACTTAGAAAAGAAAAACACCGACCAAAAAGCAGTGGAAAATGTTTATCAACAACTGTAACGCAATGTTTGACAAAATAGTCATCTCAGGCGCGTGTTAATCTTAATAGTAGGATGGCTGTCAACAAAAACCGCTCACGCGCCTCATTCATGTGGATTATAACATAGCCTTAACCTACTTTTATTGTAAAGCGAAAGGAGAAAACGGATGTACTGGGATTTAAAACAACATCGTTTACAGAAAAACAACGACTTTGTATAAGGAAAACAAGCTTTAAAGCGCGTAAAGTTTGCGTTAGGTTATTTTCGCAATTTTAACAATGATAATATTCTTCACACAGAAAGATCATAGCAAACTCACAGTTTCATTAATATGATGGATGTTTCCGTTGAAAATGCAGGATTTAGCCGTGTAACAGAGCTGTAAATCTCCGTCGCCAGGAGTGTCCTGTGAGCGTCTGGTAACGTTAGACTGTAACTCAGCCCCTCTGCTGTCGTGCGAATAAAACTAATAACAAACCGCCTCGGGCGCATTCCACTCCTTTCATCTCTCTCCACAGACTTGAACGCGATGAGCGGTTTATGCTGTCGTGAGGATAGATGTGTGTGTACTGTGTAGGTTTGGACTGAGAATTTGAAAAAATACATATGGCCAGCGTAGTTTGCTTATCTCTGCTTGTGAGAAATATGATCCATACCTTAAATGTCGAAGAGAAGAACCTTACATTACAACCTTGTTCCCTAAATGTGTGGTAAGCGCCATTTTATACTTAAAAACAGGCGATTTTCCTCTTACCTTACCATGTTAAAAAAGTTGACTAGGCCTTTTTGTTTTCTTGTGGAACGCTGAGCATTTTAAATATTCTTTTGGAACTATTCATGTAAATGATTAGCCAAGTAGCTTTAACACAACCATTTGTTGTTGATTTAATCATTTTAAAATAAATACTCACACCAGTTGGTTAATTTTATTCTACAAACATAATTCATATTACCAAATATAGATGAGACTGGGACTGGACCATCTATTTCTGCTAGTGCTCCAGCCTTCAGCTGTTCATTCTATATTTTCTGCAACATGCTACTGGCCTCCATTCATAGACCCTAACAAAGGCCTGGCTGGCAAGTCTGCATAAAGCAATGCAACACGATACATATGTCAGAGGCGTGGCTAGAGGACCCCACCCATCCCAGCATGCATCTGTCTCAGCGCAGTGCTCATGAGTAGTCTACTTTGTGGGAGGGATGTATAGGCCTTGTTGTTGGAATATAACAACAAAAAAAAGTTAAAAATTAAAACAAAATGAATGGTTAAGAAACTATAGCATCAGTTGAGTGTTTGTGTTAAGCAAAGTTTCTAGGAGATTTTAGAGAGATATAAACAGGTAATCGTGAGAAGGGCAGAATTGTGAGAAAGGCCTATGAACTTAGAATTGTGAGAAAAAAAAAAGTCAGAATTGCAAGAACTAAAAAGTCACAGTTAGATTTATTTATTTACTGTCTGTCATTCCATGAAGGAAACTTCCCCAGTCTTTGCTTCTGAATACAGTTTGAAAATGAAAACTACACTGTAAAAAAATATTTAGCAGTTTAGTTGTTTCAATGAATTTTTTTATGTTGACACAACTTGCAGTTACTGAATTTGTTCATTCAACTAAAAAAATAAAGTTTTCAGTGTCTCAACTAGTTTGAAAGTTGACTGAACTAGATTATTTGTCCTCTCAACTAAAAAAAATGTGTTGAATCAATTCAATAACAATATCACGTTCTCAAAATCACTTATCGCGAGATCTCGTCATTCTCGTGAAGGCCATTGCAGACAGACAGAAGACAGTCGTCAGCAATACTGGTCAGTTTCTCCACAAAGTTTGGAAATTTTACCAGAATACAACTTTGGTAAGTAAAATATTTGTATTTATTGGCTTAATGTGTAAAATTACATTTGTTGTTTCAGAAGAATAAGTATGGTTTAAAGAGTCGTATTTTCTGTATGTACTGTATGCAAATGTTAGTTTCGCGGCACTCTGAAGCCTCAAAATACAGGCGGTTCCACAATATTTTCCTTATAAATATTAAAATAAATATTCTTCCATGCGGTACTGAGCTAAACTTAAATGGAGAACTATAAAAAAAATACAGTTTGGTATGTGTTATTTGAGCTCAGAGCTGCGTTAGAGACCGTTCAAACAGAGCGCGAGAGCGCAACGGATCACTGAGGATTCAGAATGGCGGGAATTAAAAAAAAGAAACTTCTTTAAACCTGACAGCGTACAGACATCCGTCAGAATATACAAATTTGAGAAATTAGGGAAAAAACAAGATTACTACTCGAACTGTCTCTTTTCGGAAACGAATGTGCACCTCCCTCAGAGTTATTTTGGAGCGCGTAACTTAACGTTGCATTTGATATCGCTGACACAAGCTTGGTTCAGATGTTTTTTACAGTCTACGGTTCAGATGAAGTTCTGAAGGTAAAACGTTACAAACTATTCTTTTAGTTTTCTGAAGTAAGTTAGTCATTCAAGTGCCTCACCGTAACCCAGTGTAATGCTGCATGAATATCTGTTTTTATACAGTCTGTGGTGAATACACGGTCATAAGTAAATTGCATGCGTTCAAAACTATATATTTTAGAATAAAAGTAATAATAGCATAGCTATATCTTATATAAATAGCGATACAATAACGATCGACACAATGTGTTAAATTTCCTTTTATTTTGTTATAATTTTGTGTTGTGTAATTTAAAAGCATCGTCTGGATGGTAAAGTTTGACTTTGGTGTTTAAAACAAACTTGTCAATACATTTGACTTTCTCTGTAAAGATTTATTTATATATTTATGTTTATTATTTTACAGTGTTGCTTTAACATGTTTCTGTATTTTTCATGTCTATGATATTCTGGAATGACTGAAGATCAGTGCATAATTCAACGATCTTGTGGATGGACCTCAGCAAGTACTTTTGCAGTTGTATCCATCAAAATGCTATGCAGACATAATTGAAATGATTAGAACATTACATGCGTTTTTTTGGGTTAACTAACCCTTTAAGAGTCATGCTTTACTCTGAACACGCAGTCCAACAGACTATTATTTAAAAGGAATACCTCTTTACACCGATATATTTTCTGATCATTATTAAAATGGTGGGACAGATTATACAGTTAGAATTGGATTAAGAAAAAAAAAAAACTAATCTGTTGTATTGGTTTGTCACATTTTATGACATTCAGAAATCATGTAGAATACCAGTGAAGAAAATAATTTTCCCCCTTTTTTAGCCTAGTTGGTTCTGGGGGTGTATTTTCCACTTATTTTTCCATTGGTTTTTTTTAAAGTCTTTGTGTTCAGCATAACAAAGAAATTTGTACAGGCTTTTAACAGTTTTATACAGTAAGTTATTTTGAATGTTTGTAAACAAAACAGTTGAGGAGCACCATTTACTTTTGACTTTCATTTTTGGTTAAATTTTTCAAAATATCTTCCACTTGAGGGTGAATTACAATTGCATTTATTGGTAGCTGTGCTTTTAACAAGTGTGTTCATTTGTTATAAAGTTAATAAGTAATGTAATATTTTGTGTTTTCCCAGCCTTTCGGTGAAATTAAGAGTTGTGAAAGAAATTGATGAGGGCATTCTGATTGTAACTGAGGAGCAGCAATGTGATGTTCTTCCCAAGGAATAACCAACATTGCTCTCATTTGGACATCCTGTCATTACTGACATCTCCCATGTCCCCAAGGTGTTTGGACTCCTAATGGGTCTGTATGCAGTGAACATCCACTACCTCAAGCAGATGAAATACACCACTGAGGCTCTGCAAAAACTTGTGAAGAACAGCTGCTCCCACCATGTGCTTGCCACAGCGGCAGGAATTGTAGGTGTGGGGGAGTGCATGTACAGCGCTCTCTCCACCCTCAATACCACGACTGAGGTGCCCTTGAGCAAGGAACTGATAAATGGCTGCCCACTGCTCCGTGTGCGTGTTCACAGTGTGTGTTCACTGCTGTGTGTGTGCACTTTGGATGGGTTAAGAGCACAAATGTATTTCATGTCACTTTCACTTTTCAGTGTTCATGATATGTCCATCGGCTCCACAGCACTCTTTCATAAAAAGTAGTGTTTTTTTTTTTAAGGAACTTTAGGTTCTTTTGAGCCTTTCACTACATTTTAGAATGCACATTTAAAGTTGATCGTGTTATGACTTGGAATATGCGTATTCTCATGTAAACAAATGTTGTTTCATGTCTCATTTTCTTATACAGTATGTACATATTTTCTTTCAAATTGACAAGTGCTTTTAATTTTGTTTTTCTGTTTCTTGTTTTATGACCACTAAATAGCATTATGATGGGGGAGAGTTTGGAAACTTTCAAGAGTCTTCTGATGTTAACACTTGTCTGGTCATGCGCTATGAAATTTAGGATCTGACGGTTCAGATCTTTGTGCTTCCATGTGCATTCCATTTATATCTTATTATACAGAAGTACAGTACACTCATTTTTTTGTAACTAAATGTGACATTATATACATATTATATCTTGGTTTCTCATTTTGACCATGACTTGCACTATGGTGGGGGGGAGTGCATGTGAACTTTTGCAGGGTTAAAATGCAGAGTTTAACCTTCAGATTTTCATATTTAGTTATGAAATTAAAAATAATCCGCATGGTTTTGATTTGATGAATTGAAATGCAACTATTTGTTTCTCAATCCCATGCCAATGTTATTTATTATACATCACACTTTCAAGTGTCGGTTCAGATCTTTAGATGTGTGTGTGTTTGTATTTTGCAATTTTTTTTTTTTTATCAATTATCAGTTGATGTGTTGACAGCAAATTGCTTGTTCAATTTAAATGTGAATGAAAGTGTTGTCTCCATCATTAAATGAATTACATATTTTTTAGAATAGTGTTTTGTCATCTTTATTTTAAAAATTTAAGGCAGTGGGGTAACATTTGTTTATGATTATTGATCGAAGTAAAAAAAAAAATATATATATATCCCTGTGTACACAACATGATTTAGGTTGACTGGACTAGAAAATAATAGTCAAGGCAACTTAAAGAAATTTGTTACCTGGACTAATTCCACTCTAATTTGAAGTTGTTTCAACAAAGAAATATTTTGTCAAGATAACAAAAAAATTTTAGGCAGCGGGGTAACATAATATTTTTAGTTGACTTAACAAATGTGTACTGCTTCTGTGATTTTGCTGAATATAACTTTGATTATTGTCTTTGGAGAATATGGACTCTTGTCCTGTTAGAGAAAAGGATCCTTATTTAGAAAAATGTATGGTATTCAGCCTTCACAAATATTATCTGTCTCACTAAATGTTAAAGATTTTTGTACATAAGCCCATAACTTTCAGTATTTACCTTCCATGTGATCCTCCGGTCTGTTGTGCTGTATTCAGGTGCATGTGGTGAGTTGCCTGTGGCAACTGAATGCAGATAGTGTGAGCTCATGAGGCTGCTGTGATTCTTTATTCATGCCACCACCAGCCAGCTCTTCTGAGGAACAGGTGACTAAAACATACCTGTCTTCCTCATGCTAGGAGATGCTTTGTTTTGTTATACTAAGCATGGTCACTTTCTTGGTCTCATTGGCAACTATTGTAACTGGGGCAGACATGCCCCATCCTCTTCACTTTCAAAATTTCAGTTTCTTTCATGTTTTATGGTGGGTTGGGGTGCACAAACAGACATTTTTATAGCTCTCCAAAACCAAAGTGTTTACACTTTTTGGGCGTTACATATTCATTGTTCCTCCATTTATCATTTAATAACAGAATGGGATTATCCATCTTTTTTATATAAAAATAATTCAGTATTGTATACTGTTATGTTAGTAAATAAAGCCAAAAATCAAGCTCTTCACACTCCTGCAGCTCTGTGGTCTGCTCACTTCCATCCTGACAATCTTATTGGCACTGCAGAGGCTGACTGTCAGATAAACATCCAGAATTTAAAGGCTCATACCAATGTAGTCATAACGGTTGAGAGCATGTAATTGACCACAGTAAAGTGTTCAGAGTACTTTACTGATTTGATTGGATGTCATTCTCTCTCTCTCTGTAATCATTTAAATGTATAATATATATAATACAATATATAATATTGTATAATAATTATATATATATATATATATATATATATATATATATATATATATATATATAAAATAGCATTAGCCTACATATTAAAATATATTCCTTGTCTTGATTTGTGATGTACTATAACTTTTTTTCCTTCAAAATAGAAGGGGGAAACAGTATCCGATGCATTAAGAGCCAATAATGTAAAACGAAATGGATTACAGGGATTTTTTTCTATTAGCCTACTTTGTGCAATCTTACATTTGCCATTGCAGATATTACTTTTATGATCTCTTAATTTTATTGAAATTGTATTAAAGGAGGATTGCTTCTTACTTGCATTGACATTTATCAAATCTATTCATTTCACTGTTTATTTCATTACACAATGGAGTGGTCAAATAAATACTTCCACCATTTCTGGAATGATTTTTTTCCTCTACAGCAAAGGTTTTCAAACCAGTCCTGCGAGCAACCCCAACACTGCACAGTTTCTGTGTCTCCATCATCTATCACACCTGATTCAACTCATCAGCTCATTAGTAGAGACTGCAAGACCTGAAATGGGTATCAAATATAGGGAGACATACAAAATGTGAGGTAATAGGGGTGCTTGCAGGACCGGTTTAAAAACCACTGCTCTACGGGTACTAAATGATTCGTGTTATTTGAGGCTCTTGGGTTGTGTGCTGTAGCACATGAATGACTGGATCAGGAGTGATGAGAGAGAGCCATGAGCTCAAAGATCTTCTGTTTACATCGCACAGCTTTAGAATACAACCGACCATGAGATCAAATTGTGGATATTTTTTTTACATTGATCATCTTGTATTTATCGATCCTTGTCTCTCATATACACGATAAGATCGGCAGATTATTGCGCATTTTAATTAAATTAGTTTATAAAACAGCACATAAATTCTAAATACCACTAATATTATATAAAGCTTAGTGATTCAAATGGAAATCAATGGCGTTGGTTCAGTTCGCAGTGATGATCTATTTATGTCGTCTGGTTTTATTTATGTACACCATGCTTCTGCATGTAACGGGAAACTGCTGCTGTTTCATTCACGCACTGCCCACCAGACTGCATTAGCTAAGTGGTCTTCGACAGACTCCAACAATTCGCACGAAGCCATATCACATTTTCATGGAATGTGAAGGTACGTCACGCAGTGTTGCATTATGGGACGTGGGCGCCATGTTTAGAGGCACGATCTCTGTTTACGTTTTCGCCCTTTTCGCCGACCGTTGCTATGACATTTAATTGTGGGTGTGTTTGGCTAAAACGAGGTAAAATTGAAGAAGAACGGAAGAAATGGAGAAGTTGAAAGAAAAAGAGAAGGGACCCTATCGGGAGAAACTAAATGTCACTGCCCTAAAACGTTATTTGGACAAAACTGTCCGAGATAAAACAACATAGATCCATATGATTTAGCAGCCCAAGACTGGATTACAGATCCAGACGCACTACCTCCGCTCACATATCTGGACATCGTCAATTACCTTGTTTTTGGATTGAGTGCGTACACTTTGCAGGAGTTTAAGAGCTATAAATCCCTTCAAGCCCATGAACAGTTTTGCAGCAGCTGGGTACAAGACCTCCTCATTCACAGGCCGCCTAACTGCAAGAGCACAGTCGTACTGGCAAAGGTAAGATGGCACTTCTTCTTCTGTCGGAGTTTTATGGCGGTTGGCAAACCAGCTAAAAGAAATATGCTATTTACTGACAATGTATTAATACCTACGTATCTTAATGATTCTGTAAAGTTGATTCTTTCTCTGTTGTATTCTATGCAATGAATCAACACGTTCATAAGATGGCACTTGTGTTTTTGGCCAAGTTATTAAAACAAACAAAATGCTAAATATTCAGCTAAAGTTATGTTATTTTTAAAGAGTCATAATCAGTGGGTTTGAGCAGTTTGCATTTAAAAAAAAAAAAAAAAAAAAACAATGTTATAATCGTCAAAATTGTCTAAAAACCCAGTTTTTATTTTGCTTGTGGCGGGCAGATTTATTTTTGTAACTCATGTGGTTATGTTGATTAGAAATGAATGAATACATAATTTACAATCAATAATTTACATTACATTATTTTTACATTGAAATACATAATTTACATTTACAAGTTAGTTTGACAGTGTTAGCATGAAAACAAGATAATTTAGGTGGTTCTGCTTTTATTAATCACAAATTAATTAAATTAAATTTGTATTAATCAGATACTTAATTTATCTGTCATTGATTAACATTTCTGTCTTTATGTACAGGTGATGCACTCCCAGCGCCTTAGTGAAGTTCCTCTGAAGGCTTGGGTTATAGATTGATGTATCTTTGCCCATCCCAGTTTATGTGCACTTAAAGGATAGTTCACTTTAAAATGAAAATTCTGTCATCATTTACTCACCCTCAAGTAATTTTAAACCTGTGTGAATTTCTTTCTTCTGCTGAACACAAAGGAAGATATTTTGAAGAATGTCAGTAACCAAACAGTTAACTGGAACCACTGACTTACATAGAATTTTTTTTCCTACTATGGAAGTCAGTGGCTCCAGTTAACTGTTTGGTTACTGACATTCTTCAAAATATCTTCCTTTGTGTTCAGCAGAAGAAAGAAATTCACACAGGTTTAAAATAACTTGAGGCTGAGTAAATGATGACAGAATTTACATTTTAAAGTGAACTATCCCTTTAAAGGGTCTCTGTGGATACAATCAGTACAGAAACATATAAGTCACTTAATGTATTTATTAAGCAGTTATATAAAAAAAACTTGAGTCACAAACATTTTAAAAAGGAATGTAAAAGATGTACACAATATCAAAGCAAATTGTTCATTGAAAACAAAATAAATAATTGATTTGATTCATGCAATGTGGCCTGGCTTTATCATCTGCTAACATGAACCACAAATTCAACATCATTTATCAACTATCCTACAAGTCATCAAGGAATATACAATACACAACATTTCTTGCTTTGTAGAACTTTTACAAAAGTTGGTGCCCAGTCAGGATGAGTGTCCAGCATTTCAAATGATGGTTGTCCTCTAAATACAGAAATTTTGTAGGTTATAGACAATTATGGACATCTTCATATACTTTCAACACACATACATATACACATATACATATATACATACACACACACATACATACACACACACACACACATATATACATACATACATACATATATATATACATATACATACACACACACACACACATACATATATATATATATATATATACACATACATATATATACACATACATATATATACATATATACACACATATACACACATACACACATATACATATACACACACATACACATATACACACATATACATATACATATATATATATATATATATATATATATATATATATACACACACACACACACACACACACATACATAATTATGTTAGTAGAAAACTGGACCAGAAGATAAACAAAAGCTAACACATTAATTTAAAGTGATCTTAATAAAACTATTGACAGTGTGTGACTTCTTCTTCATGTATATATATAAGCATATTCATATATAAGCATATATATATATTCCATTTCTTAGATATTGTGATTGTTGTTGCAAATGGAACATTATCTGTTGATAGCCAAAAATTATGCTTTGCTCTGGAAGTCAACACACATCGACGTTTAAGACAATGAGAGCAAAATGAAAATATTGTATTTAGGTCAAAGTTAGAGACCAGAGAACTCACCTGACTGAAAATGCAGCGAACACACTCTCCTGATTGCGGCAACCCACGCGATCCGGCGTCTTTTCGTCAGCTCCTGCACCTGCTTCCCTTGTTGTTTTTTCCAGGAAGGAAAGCTGAAAAAACGTATTCCGTTGTTCATTTTCCTCCCTGAACGATCGTGTGACCTGCTATGATCGAGCAGTACTGACCAACCATATCGACGTTTATTAAAATCTCGACTGAAAATCCAAACACAGCCTCCAACACACGAATTCAAATACAGCGGGATAGGGCGCGATCCTGCAAATATGGCGGAGGACCCATAATGCAACACGGCGTGACGTCACCTTCACATTCCCTATTCCCACGAAGCCACATCACATTTTCATTTAATATGTAAAATGATGCCTCTGAATACTTTTAGGTTCAATTACGCTGTGCCGAAAGACAATTAATGTGTCTCTTTGCCAGGCGCGGCTCATCTATATGGGCAGAATATATTCATTCAAAACATAGACTTCTATATAACCTGAATCAATAATAAATTGTAAGTGTGTTCAGCACTCCGCAACAAATATTTTTTCGCTTTTTATAGACTATTTTACGTCGTAAAGTAAGCAGTATATATTAAAATCCCACGCATGGCTTCAGCAGGCATGTGTACATGATACTAAGCAGGGCGGACGGAGCCTGAGACCTCCCGAGCTCAACAGCGCTTCACAATTTTGCAACGTAAATCTGTGGTGAAAAGGGGAACTGCAGCGTACTCGCCCCGCTTTTCACGTTACCTTACGTTAGTGGTTCCCAATCTTGGTCCTGAAGAACCCCAACACTGCACATTTTAGATGTCTCCTTAATCAACTTATTAGTGAAGACTTCAGATGTGTGTGTCAGATAAGAGAGACACCAAAAACTTGCAGTGTTGGGGGGGTTTTCCAGGACCAGGATTAGGAACCACTGACGTGAACTTCGCTCCACCAACGATATCAGTCCGCTTCAGCTATGTGTCTGCATCAGGCCAATAACTAGTTTTTCTATGTTAAGTAGTGGATCAAATTAACAAAGCAGGCTATTCGCTAAATCCTTTAGTTTAAATGTGCTCACAGAGAGCGCTCCCGCAGCTGCTGCAGAAGAGGTGAGTGCACTCTCTGTGTCTGTCGCGGATGTAACCCGATCCTTCCGACGGGTGAATATCCGCAAGGCTGCGAGGAGCGTCTCGCTGCAGCCTGCGGTGGACATCCAACCCGGCCCACATCCAAGTGTGACGTCACAGACCACGCCCATATCAAAATACGTCACATTCTCATTCATTTTGAAACAGGAAGAAGCATCGATAAGAAGATAATTTGTATTGTTTGCCAACCGCTAAAAAGAAGCTGTTGTTTGCCGTGTCGGTTAGAAAAAAAAAATCTTTGGTCTTTACCAAACGTTGATAACTTTAAGAACGCGTGCGTCATTTGTGTGAATGTGCATAAACAACAGTAAGTATTTTTATTTTCAACTTCACACCGCCACGTTATTGCTTAGCTAGCAACAAATATACTTGTGTGTGTGTGTGTGTGTGTGTGTGTGTGTGTGTGTGTGTGTGTGTGTGTGTGTGTGTGTGGGGTGGGGGGGGGGGGTGTTGGGTGAGATGAGTGTTTTTATGTTGGGGGGGTCTATATCCACACATGTATGTATATATGTATGTATGTATTCGTGGCATGCATGCGTACACACACACACACACAAATACACACATATATACATACATACATTTGTAGATAGATAGAGAGACAGATAGATAGATAGATAGGATAGATAGAGAGACAGATAGATAGATAGATAGAAGGCACAAGTCTTACAACATAAAATCAATTATGAATCAATGTGCAATATTTTTTTATACCCTACCCCCCACACATAACACTCATCTCACCCACTCAGACACACACACTTCATCCCTCTCACACGTATGTACTTACCTGCCCCCCCACCACCACCACCACCACACACACACACACACAAAACACTCACATACATATGACATCTTTAATGATATACTCTGATCACAGTACCCATGCACAGTAACTTGGTTGGGCAACCGCATCATTTCACAATGTCTTCCTGGATAACTCTGTGTATGTCACAAATTATCTTTGTATTCTTCTATATTAACGAAAAGATCACCTAATGTTTGTTTGTCATGTTTTACAGCATTCTACACATTTTCAGTCCAAGCCTGATGCAGGGCAGTTCTCCCGGGTTAAGGGGTCCCTGCTACAGTTTCACCAGTAAAGAAAATTACTTGTTACAGTTCACTTGAAGGACCACATAAGCCATGCAGTGGTGCATGGAGGTATGGTGAGAGCATTTCTGCAGATATTGATTGATTTTTGTGGTTTAAAATCATAAATATGTTTACGTAGAATGATGAGGTAAATAATTTTTATGGGACACATATACCTCCAACACGTATGTATTCTCTATTTTAAACAGGAGCGCCAAGAGGACATAAAGTGGAAGTTTGTAAGGGACATTGGTCCAGCGTGGTACAGAGTCATCGTGGGTTATTCTGTGGGGAGATGACAGGGCCTGCCGTTCTCCAGATGGACAGTAAAAATCAACAGAATGCCATCAAAGACTACCTGGAGGGAGAATCGGAGGACATATTAAAGCAAGGAATCTCTCTGTGTAGTCTATGTATGTATGTGTGTGTACTGCATGTCAAGAACTGTTTATCTGCTCATTCAGCTGCTCAGACTTTATAATATTTGGAGCACATCTTTTGTTAAACACAACCAGTCAAAAGTTTTTGAACAGTAAGATTTTTTTATGTTTTTTAAAGAAATATCTTCTGCTCATCAAGCCTGCATTTATTTAACCCGAAGTACAGCAAAAACAGTCCAATTTTAAAATATTTGTATAATATTTTTGCTATTTAAAATAACAATTTTCTATATTTCTATTAAAATGAAATTTATTCCTGTGATTTCAAAGGTGACTTACTCCAGTCACATGATCCTTCATTCTAATATGCTGATTTGATGCTCAAAAAACATTTTATTATTATTATTATTATTATTATTAATATTATTATTATGTTAATACACTGAAGACTGGAGTAATGATGAAGAAAATTCAGCTTTGATCACAGGAATAAACTGCATAAAAATAAAATACATTCAAATATAAAGCAGTTCTTTTAAATTGTAAAAATATTTCACATTACTGTTTTTGCTGTGTTTTGAATCAAATAAATGCTGGCTTGGTGAGCAGAAGAGACTTTAAAAAATAATAAAAATCTTACTGTTCAAAAACTTTTGACTGGTGGTGTATATTATTATTATTTTTTTTTTTTTGTAAAATTGTACATGTAATTATTTTTGTAAAATAATAAATATAAAAATACCCAATGAAACAATGGATGCCTTTTTCATTCATCTTTAAGTATGTGGAGGACCTGGACATGTTTCATATCAAGTTGTGATGAACAAGGCCTGAAGGTCAATGTCATGTTAGATATAATCTATCATATAATCTATCAATGCAATCTTTATTCAGCCTAAGTATGTGTAGCCTACTGCATATGGGGAACTGTTGATTCTATCATTCAAATGTTAACACTTTATGATAAGTGGAATAAATCTTTAAAAAATTAAATGACAATTATACAATACCAACTTTTACAATAAATTTGCATACTTTTACAATACCAAAATCTAATTGTCCCCTTTAAATTTGATGCATTTCAATTTTGCCTTGGGTAGGTCAAAATCATTTTTTAATAAATGTGAATTTATCTCATTACATAAATGAACAAGGTAAGGTTTAAAAGTTTTAACTGACAGTTAGCCTACTTTAATCAACATAAGCGTTTTAGGAGCTGTTATGATGACAAAATCAGCTCCGTATATTAGACATATTAAATATATATTAGATTTAACTTGTGCCATTTTAGCCTAGACATCCTTTACAAAAATAAGAAAACGTGTAGGCCTATTAGTAAAACGAAGGACAATATTATTTTATTTAGATCGCATAAACTTCCATAAATTGCTTCAACATACTTCCGGGTTTCCATGGGCGTGGCTTTTGTTTACGTCACACTTGGACGTGGGCGGGGTTGTGTCGGGGATGGGCGTGACTTCTGACGTCACACATGGATGTGGGCGGGGCCAAATCTCCACCGCATGCTTCATCGATCACTACCACAAGGCTGCGGGTCCTGATGGCATTCCGGGCCGTGTGTTCCGAGCATGCGCATTCCAACTAGAGGGAGTTTTCACAGACATTTTCAACCTCTCCCTCTGTCTGTCTGTGGTTCCCTCGTACTTACAAAAATCCACCATTGTGCCCATACCAAAGAAAAATAAAATCACAAGCTTACATGACTGGAGGCCCGTTGCTCTTACACCCATCTTCAGCAAGTGTTTTGAGTGACTCATCAGAGACTACATCTGCTCTGTGCTGCCTGCCTCACTGGATCCGCTACAATTTGCATATCATAGCAACTGTTCTACAGACGATGCTACTGCTTTCACCCTACACACTGCTCTCTCCCACCTGGAAAATAAGAACACCTATGTGAGAATGCTGTTTGTGGACTACAGCTCAGCATTTAACACCATAGTGCCTGCCACACTTGTTGCAAAGACAAAGCTCCAGACTCTGGGACTAAACAGATTTCTGTGCAGCTGAATCCTGGACTTCCTGACAGGCAGAAGTCCGGTGGTAAGAATGGGCAACAATACTTCATCCCCGCTGACCCTCAACACTGGTGCTCCTCAGGGCTGTGTCCTCAGCCCACTCCTGTACTCCCTGTACACGCATGACTGTGCAGCCACACACAGCTCCAACGTCATTGTCAAATTCGCTGACGACACAACGATGGGACGGCCTACAGAGAGGTGTACAATCAGTGTACAAACCCTAATGCATCAAAATGAGAAGAAACACATGCTATCCTAGATAAATATCCACTATGTGCAATAATGACCTTTAGTCTCATTATTGTCAAACATTAATAAGACCAATAAATGCAACAAATAAGTGCATATATGGACATGTATATCTCTCAGTTACTTTCATTGGTAATGTTTACATTGTACTGTTTATTGTTGCAATCTGATATTTGAACTTGTTATATTTCAGGATATCATGGGATGCCTCTTTCGAAGGGAGGAGGTGTGTCTGGTCTAGCTCTTCAGTTTGATGGATACACTACTGTTCAGAAGCTTTGGGGTCAGTAAGATTTGTTTTGTTTTTAAATTAATACATCAAAAGTGAGAGATAAGAATTTTACATTGCTATAAACTACTGTATGTTCTTTTGAACTTTCTATTAATCAAAGTATCCTGATTTTCAATTTCTATAATCCCATTTATAAATGAATAATATAAATTGAGAATCTCTGTTTTCTCCACACACATACCTTCGTGTACCCTTAGGGTTTGGAGGAGAGAGATGGAATACTTCAAGGGGTAGGAAAGCAGGATAGTGGATGCCACAGTGGAAGATACGTGTGCAGAAGTGTAAAGCTGTGCAGATGGTCCTTAACCTTTGTAGCCCTTCAGTTACAGACAAGTGTCTCATCGCAGATGCCTGAACTTCCCCTGCTGCAGAGCGCTCTGATAGAAGGAATGATTAGATAAGACTATTTAATAAACTGTTTCACAAAAAAAATGTCACAAAGTCAAGTGTGATTTTCAAGTATTGAAGTATAGAGGGTGAGGGCTAGAAATGCAAGAAGTTTCTTCTTTTCTCATTTAGCTACAGCAGGATTCGGAGAAGTGAATTTTGCAATGGAGTATTGTTTTTTTTGTCCTTTCTGTTTTTTAGAGAAAGAGTGGTAGCAGTGTGGACTACCTGCACCCACATCTCCCCTTCAACACTCTTTAGCACCAACATATTCACTTCCAGCTTCCAGAACATTGTGGATGCTTATGGTGTGGCATGTTACAGAGAGGTTAATCCACACACAGTCACATGGAACCAGATGCAAGTCATTCTAGTTAAAGTTTGAGATAAACAACCTATGGAAGATCCGAATTCCCATTGCAGTAAAAAAAAAAAAGAAAAAAAAAAGGGTTTTTGTTTGAATATATTTTATAATAAAATTTATTTATGTGATGGCAAAGCTGCCTTTTCAGCAGTCATTACTCCAGTCTTCAGTGTCACATGATCCTTCAGAAATTATTGTAATATGCTGATTTGCTGCTCCAGAAACATTTCTTATCATCAGTATTGAAAACAGCTGGGATGCTTTTTTTTCCAGGGGTTCACTGATGAATATAAAGTTCAAAAGAACAGCATTTATTTGAAATATAAATCTTTTGTAACATTATGTCTTTAAAGGTCTTCAACTTTTACTTTCTATCAATGTTATGCATTCTTGCTGAATAAAATATTAATTTCTTAAAGAAATAATAATCACCCAAACTTTTGTACAGTACCATATATATCTGCTTTCTTCGCATCCATCACTTCTAGAATGCTCTTTAGGTTTGTACAGCATTCGTTTATTAGTTTTTTTCTGTGTGTGTGTCTTTTAGATTTGGCATATGCTGTTTGGTGGGAGATATCTGATTCTTCTGATGGGGTTGTTCTCCATTTATACTGGTGCTGTTTATAATGAGTGCTTCAGTAAAGGACTCAAACCCATGATGCAGCCCTACAACTGGAGGTACATGCACAATATTACAGCCAAGGCAAAGATTAGTGTTCATGCTGTGTCTTTTTGGGTATTAGTAAATAATTACATTTTTGAATATAAATTTGAACTGAAATCATAAAAGTGTCACAAACCATAACAATGTGCCCAACATAGTTGACAGTCAATATACTCAATGAAAATAGGTTATTGTAGATTGTAGAAAATACTGGGAAAAAAAATAAGAGGCCTTTTACAATAATGTGTTCAAAATGTTCAACACAGAAGAAAATAACATCACATGATGCTGGTTGCATGTTGTAATGAACCATTTTTAGGGGCAAAGGGTTGTTCATTAAGTAACACAGTGAACAGAACTTTTGTAAATGATTCATATTTTCAATATTTTTAATTTAAACTCAATAATTTTTTTCTAAAGCATTTAGGTTTTAGAAATGAATTGAATATTTAATTTAATGCTCACATCTCAGCTTGTCTAACAGACTTTTCTTGCTGGATGAAGGCCCATCACCTTCAACTCAACCTTACCAAGAGAGAACTGCTTGTTTCATCACAATTTCACCATTCAGTTAGGCACATCAACCATAACTCCTTCAAAAACAGCCGAAAACCTTGGAGTTATGATTGATGATCAGCTGACTTTATCAGACCACATTGCTAAAACTGTCCAGTCCTGCAGATTTGCTTTATTCAACATTAAGAAGATCAGGCCCTTTCTTTTCGGAACATGCTACACAACTCCTTGTTCAAGCTCTTGTTCTGTCCAGGCTGGACTATTGCAATACTCTCTTGGCAGGTCTTCCAGACAGTTCTATCAAACATTTACAATTAATCCAGAACGTGGCAGCAAGATTGGTTTTTAACAAGCCAAAAAGAATGCACGTCACACCTCAGTTTATCAATTTGCAATTACCACAATAGCTGCTCGCATAAAAATCAAGGCATTGATGTTTGCCTACAAAACCACCACTGGCTCTGCACCCCTTTACCTAAATTCATTACTTCAGACTTATCTGCCCTCTAGAAGCTTGCATTCTGCAAGTGAACGTCACTTTATTGTGACATCTCAAAGAAATGGTCACAAAATCACAGTAAAAGGCGGTACTAAAGTATGATTTTGTGGTGGATGTGTTAAAATTGGATCATCTTAATTCAAGTGATGAAGGATTTGGAAAGTCTGACAGTGTTGAGCACTACTGTAAGGTTAAAGGTGTAAATGTTTGAAAATGACTAACAGTTGAAAATAAACATTCATTAGAAATTTAGAAAAGTAATCAAAAGTAATGTTACATTACTTTAATAAAGTAATTGAAAAAGTTACGCTACTATTACATTTTAAATAGGGTAACTTGTAATCTGTAACCTGTTACATTTCCAAAGTAACCTTCCCAACACTGGTGAACAGAGCTGTTTTGACGAGGTAAAAAGGATGTTGTTTTACACGACCATTGAGGAATTTTAATCAAAGTATTTTGCAGACATTTCAAAAGGCCCTAGAGAATCATTACAACTTATGGAAAATGGGCATCTGATGTCCCCTTTAAAAAAAAAAAAATAGAAAACAGTTATTTCAACCTGTAAAAATATTTCACAATATTACTGTACTTAGACTGACCTTCCACATTGTAGACATTTACACTGGTTATCTCAGAAACAGAGGCGCAGCGCCTCCTAGTTACAGACACCAGCTCTATAAACGCTCAACTAGGAGACCTGGGGGAGGAGGAGGAACAGAGGATCAGGTCAGAAAGAGAAAAGATCAAGACACCATTTTACAAATGAAGCTCAGCATTAACAGAGTCAAGGACAGAGGTGAAAGGCTAACATTCTGCTTGTAAGAATTCATATTTTTTTATCCGTATATACCAGAACTACTGAAATACGTTATGCTATTGCATAGAGGCTTTTAAGCACCAGGCGATCCACATCATAGAGTACTGTCTGGGCTGAATCTCCAACACCGCCTCGTACCTTCGACTCTGGGCCCTCAGCCTCACACATGCACGTATGCAAACACTCACAAGCATCCACGATAATTGCATGTTCACTTATCAACCTTACATTTTTCATAGAAGTGAGTGTAGCCATTTATAACTTGAATATGCAACACTTTTCTGTAATCATCTGCTTCCAGTTATTTTTATCTGTATAAATAAAAGTCGTTGTGGTGCTTGATTTTGAAAACTGGTATTTTTTAACATTATTTTAATGTATTGTCGTAATTACAAATAGTTTTAACATTTACTGCACTTTGTTATTTTTCTAGTTATGTATTGTGGCTAATGAATTGGAAATCTTACTCATTCACAGAAAATACTAATGCATTGCAAAATAAGGTGGATAGAATAATAACTGCTGTTGTAATCAATAAAGAATCAGTCACCAGTCATGAGGACTTTGAAGACTTTACTGAATTTTCGAGGTCTGTATGTAACTTAGTCTTGATGAAGAGTTAAATTTTTCTATTTGATGCAGGGTGGAGTTTCAGAACGAATTCTACAGCGGATCTGGATACAAGTTCAACTCTTTTTCCTTTGCATCAATTCAGCATTTAGCTGAATTAAAGCTGAATGTGTTAACCTCTGGTAGTAAAGGGTAATTCATTAATGGGTTTGTTTAGCCTGAAAAAAATTATCATTAATTCACACTTGCGTTGTACCAACAAAACTTGGTACAACTTGGTTCTGTCCTTGCTGCAGAGCCAATGGATGCAGCTTGACGTCCAGCTCTCCTAAGAGTGAAGATTAAAGGCCCAACCACACAGAGATCTTAAAGGGGTCATATGATGCGATTTCAAATTTTCCTTTCTCTTTGGAGTGTTACAAGCTCTTGGTGAATAAAGAAGATCTGTAAAGTTGCAAAGACTAAAGTCACAAATCCAAAGAGATATTCTTTATAAAAGTTGAGACTCGTCTACGCCCTCCTGAAACGGCTCGTTCTAACACCCCCCCACATCTCTGCGTCAGTATGTGGGAAGATTTGCATAACACCGCCCAGATGTTCACGCAAAGAAAGAAGGTACCTTTTTTTCTCGTTGTAGTGTTGTTGTTGCCGCCGCCTCCATTTCGTATAGACGCTGTGTGTTTCACTGTGAAAGCGAAACTACTTTGTTTGGCCTTCCAAAAGAGGACAATATCCGCTGACTCAAACCGGCCGCGGGTCACTCAAGTGTGTGATGCTGTTTCTTTGAGAAAGTGAAACTACTTTGTTTTGGCTTCCAAAAGAAGACACGACTAGAAATCATGTTTATATCATGTTTATAATGGGTTTTATGTTTATGTCTTGTCGCTGGACAGGGCTTCACAATATGTTAAGAGGCATAACATTTCTGTCACACGCTTGAGGCATTCAGCCAATCACAACACGCTGGATAGCTGGCCAATCACTGCACACATTGCTTTTCAGAGCAATGAGCTTTGTAAAAATCGATGTTTCAGAAGGCGGGGCATAGAGGAGAAATATTAATGTACAGTTTGTGGAAAATAATTTTTTTTTTTTACCTTAAACCGCATAAACATTTCATTACACCTAATACACAAAATAGTGTTCGTTTTAGCAGCATAATATGACCCCTTTAATGCTGAGCTTAACGGATGAATTACAAAAATGCAGAACACTAATAAAGGCTTTTGTAACTTGAGAATATTTGTATTCTTCATGATCATGGTTCTTCACAACCCCCTCACATGCAGCAGGTTTTAGCAGTTTTTTTTTTTTTGTCTAAATGCAAATGAAAACTTTCTAGCCCATGTTTACTATCTTTTATAGAATAAGGTAAAACAAATGCATTCTTACCAGTAAAGTGGTATTGAGGAATTATGAGGCTTGTATACAGGAAAAATAAGCTAATATTTAAATCTTGCACATGCTCACAAAAGCCTGAAATCACTAAATCTTAAAACGGCCGTTAAGTACTAGCCATTAATTGACTGATATTGTACGATTATTATAAAAAGGTATATGCAATGCATGTTACTTTGGATGAAAGTGTCCGTCAAATGCAGAAATATAAATGATTGACATCAAAATGGAGTGAACACATTATCTGTTTGAATGGAATGTTAGGATTCAAATATTCACACAGAATGGAGTAAATATTGTGTTCATGAAAACGTAGCGGTTTTGTGTACATCTTAGTTGTGATCATTACTTTGTTGATATATACACACTATATATGTATTATCGATTTAAAATTTAAATTGTATTGAGTTGAATGACACATTTTCCAAAACTCATGTTATTGAACTGATGTCAGCTAAATAAATGACCTTTTATTATCGCTTTTTAAAATGGAATACAAAATGGCTTGTATGCTTTAAATGGAGGCAGGGAACTCAGACCTTTTGTACAAAGGAGATCACATGGTCAATGTGACGAATTTGCTTATTTGATTAGTGACCTAGAAATAAAAATGAATTTAGTTATTTGTATTTTACATCATGCATGTACTTTTCATACATTTTTCTAAACATGACTATATTTCCAGGAATAGAATATCAGACTCAACATGCCCCACTATAGATCAGCTACCCTGCAGTCTGGCCATTAAAAACCCTTTTCAGTTGCTCAATATTATTACCATTGTGGCTCTACTTCTATCCTGCAAACCCTTTAATCATGTATGATAATCTCTCATGAATTCTGTGCTAAAAAGGGAACGTGACAAAACAGGAAGTCAAACATTGTTTGCTTTCCATTTTTTATTTTTCATTTTTTTCATGAAAAAAAAAAACAAAAAAAACATGAACATTTTTTTAAAAAGTCCTCAGAAAATAATTGCTATTGTGTTGCTACAAGTTGCACTTAAATTATAGCTTTCCAAGGGTAAATGAACAACTTAGTCTGAACTGTGAGCAACCCTTTCCTAGTTTAGGCAGGACAGGAGAATGCAGGTGAATCACCCATTTGAGATGACAGCAAGCAAAAGTACAAAACATCAGATGGAAAAAAAAACAGTGACTTTGTTTGGTACGAGCGAATAAAAACTTAGTGTGGTGTGTTAGAGGTCTACAAACATCCAGGCAGCAGAACCTTCAGAAAGGTTGAACGAGACATAAATGTTCAGACATAAAGTCACAAAGAAAGCATAGGTGAACGATCTGGATCAGTTTGCTGAAGTCTCTAGAATTCAGATTCATCCTGTGCTGCCACTACATTCTTTGATCAAGTTGTGGTGGATAAGAAGTATCAGGATGTGCCATGTCTATCATTTTCTTTCTCCTTGCTTAAACTCATCTGCGCCAACAAATCATCAGAACGTCAGTGGCCACACCTGGACCGAATCTCTGATCAAACCATCCCTTCCTCATTCACCAAATCCCACCTAGGTTAGATTCTGAAAGTTCAATTTGAAGCACATTAGCAACATCTTGTGAAGGAGTCACTTTGGATTAGGCTGAATGCCCAGAGAAGAAGAAAAAGCCACATGCTGAATGTGTCTGGATCGGTCGCATGGGTAATGGAAATAAAATCCTCCACTTCACTTGAAGACGGCGGTGAAAATATCCTCTCCTGTCAGCCTGTTTTTAACCTTCTACTAGAACAACGGCCATATTCTTCCATCCGTCTCTTTTCTTCAGCCTCATCCTCCCATTCAGGCCAGATGAGCCTGTATTGAGTGGGATGGAGCACTTGTGAGCTCGCTAAGCAGAGCTGTGCGGAGACTGTGTGTGTTTGCTTGTGTGTGTGTTTTTATGTGTGCATTTTATGATATTCTCTGAATGAGTTTGTCCTCGGTCAGACAGAATACAGTGCAGTAGGACAGGTCAGAGATGAAGTTATCGCAGCCACGTCGAGTCACGTTCCTACAGCCCCGCAGATCCAACAGAGCCAGAGCCGATAATCGCTTCATATAGGACAGACAAGCATCTGTCAACTTATTACAACCTACAGAGACAAAGAAAGATTAATCCACCAACTGTGAGTACCAGACTTAAGCGTTACATCACTTCCTTGCCAATGCAGTGAATGGGTGTTGTCAGAATAAAAAGTTCTATCAGCTGATAAAACACCACAATAATTCACAAGTAATCTACATGACTCCAGTCCATCTATTAACATGCTGTGTTAATAGTCAGAATTGGTCACTAAACTAAGATTTTGAGTTTGCAGCACCAGTTGTGATAAAAATGTGGGAATAACATATCATGGGTATTTTCAGAAGATAAAGGGTACCTGAAAGATTAAGCTGTCTGAGTGTGTTGCGAGTGTTGCAGCCAGTAGCAGTTAGCAGGTTGATGGACTGGTCTGTGAGTCCCTGGCAGTGGGACAAATCTAACCGGCGCAATGAAGGCATATGTCTAACGATCATCTTCAAGGTGGAGTCGCTCACATCCAAACCAGCCAAGCTCAGAGTGAGCAAACCTCTCAGCCGACTGCGACTTTCACTGCCTGTTTGACGAGAAAGTAGAGGTGAAAAAGAGTACATTTCTGTTCACACACTCCCATTAAATCATGATTATGAGTGCCTCACCTGGCTGCACAATGAGGTCTTTTATTTGTGAATCTTTGACACCCACAGTCCAGCTCAGGTCAAGTGTTCGCAAACCCGGACAGCTCTGTGAACTTAACGCTGACACACATAATGAGGAACAACCTGACATTATTAGATCTTTCAAACCTGTGAGGAGGAAAAAACAGAAAGAGAGAATATTTTAGTCTCAACTGTGACGCATGCTTTATTTTTAAGCAATTTCATGTAAACACCAAAGCATCAGACATTTTCAAAGTTTAAGACTGTTAGGATCTATAAAAGGCTGAGAACTGGTACTTGGGAGGTGATGAATGAGCCAGGCGATCTGTTTCTTTGATACTGGTGTCCAGGAGAGGTCAAGTGTCACAGGTTGTCGTTTTATGATGGCTGACAGAGCCTGAGGACTGAGTGCTCGACATCGACTCAGATCTATCTGTGTCCATAAGCGCTTATCACAACACCTACAGCAGGAGAGAACCAAAACAATTACTCTGAGAGAAGGGGGAAAAAATCATAAATTAACAATGATCATGACCTTTCACAATTATGAAACAAGATAACTAATTGTGTACTACTGTGAAAGTCAAGAAACTGTAAAAAAAAATAAAAAAATAATAATAATAATAATATTTCCATCATCCTTTCAGGAAGTTACCTACACAAATGTGTCTTTATATTCTTTATATTCCACAACATAGTGTTGTAAACAACAGATTACTGAAAAGGGATATTACAAGAAATAGAAGCACAGACTTTCTAATGAACAACTCTGTTTTTGTTCTGAAGGCATAGCTATATCCCAACATGCACTATATCAGGGGTGGCCAACGTCGTCCCTGAGAGCCACAGTCCTGTAGACTTCAGCTCCCACCCTAATCACACACCTGAACAAGCTAATCAAGGTCTAAGGGTTACTAAAAAACAGCAGGCAGTTGAGTTTTTAATCAAGGATGGAGCAAAACTCTGCAGGACTGTGGCTCTCCTGGACCGACGTTTTGTCCACTATATGGACAAAAGTATTACACTGAAGACAAGCTATCATGAGCTGCTTGAGTGTAAATGAACAGAGCCACGCTCCTCTCTGAAACCCACAGCACATATATTTATTTAATTACATCGCAGACTTTGAGACTTGATAATAGCACTAAGCCATATCGCAATTCTGGTTTTATTATGCTTAATCATTCATCTCTAATGTGAAAAGGCCTTTTGTTTGATAACAACAAACAAAAACATCCCAGCTTGTTAAAAAGGATCTGCTGAGGCTTTAACTGTAACTACTACACTTACCACTTGTACCAAGCCTTGCAGACTCTCATACACACAGCCAAATCCGTCCGACCCAAGTAACGGAACACTGACATCCAAATGTCCTTTTCACAGCCGCGCTCGTTTCCTACATCACAGAATGAGGGATGAGAGAGGAGGGAAGGAGGAGAAGAAGTGGCGATGGCTGGAGGAGGAGGTGGTGGAGAAACAGAGGAACGAGAAGACATAGAGGACGGTGACGCTGTGTCTCTCTCTCGACCGTCCTGGTTGGAGCTCCGCCTCATTTGGCGGCTGGACGTGTGGACGCTTTTGGATTGAGAGAGACCATTTCCGGCTGGTGTCGGGGTGCTGTTCCTGAGACGGGTCCTGGGTAGCGTTTTGCGCTGGTTGAAGCCAGGACCGCTAGGTGTTCGGGGAGACATAGCCGCCTCCAGTTTGGGTACAATGGAACCAGGGTCACGTTTGGCCTTTGGAGGACGCTGGAGGGTCACAGTCAGGTAGGAATCGCTCAGCAGGTCATCATTCAAGTCTGAGACTAGTAAGACTGGTGGGTCAGGATCAGAGTCTGATTGGTTCTCTCCATCCTCATCATCTTCATCTTCCTCTCCTCCATCATCTAAGTCTTCCATCTCATCATCCTCTCCTTCAAAGTCCTGTTCTTCACTGTCTTCCTCATCATCATCCTCGTCGTCATCATCATCATCATAGTCGTCACCTCTCCGCCTCCGTCTCCTTGAACGATGCTCCTTATCTGACCGGCCAAGATGTCTCTCTTCATCACTGTCATCCTCATCATCATCATCATCCTCATCATCATCATCGTCGTCGTCTTCATCATCGTCATCTGTTTCATAGCGCCGTCGCCTCATGTGGGATCCTCCTCTTAGCCTAACCCGACCCCCTCTCTCCCCTCTTGCTCCGAGTCCCCTCCTCATTTTCAGAGAACTTGTTGCCAAGCTGCCTCCCCCTCGACTCCCTCGATGCGAGGAGCCTCTCCAAACACCTCGCCTACCAGCTCCATAACCTCGGCGGGATGAAGAGACCCTGCCTCGGACTGATGACATCTTGCCACTATCGTCATCGCTGCCTGAATCATCATCGTGTTCCATCCCATGTCGCCGATAGATCTTAGCCACGCGAGGATCAAGAGATGAAGACTTGCGTTTCTGAGAGAGAAAATAAATGAGAAAATATGTAAATGAGAAAATAAGAAAAAAAGGCACACTAAAGCCACCTTTTCACAATCTTTAAAGAGGACATCAGATGTATTTTCCACAAATTGGTATGATTCTTTACGGTCTTCATGAAATGTCTGTAACATACTTTAGTTAAAATTCCTCAATGGTCGTGTAAAACAACAGCCTTTTCACCTGGTCAAAAACAGCTCTGCAGGTCTCTTTAAATGATAATGAGCTACTGCTCACCCCACCCCTCTCTTCCATGGGGTGTGTCGAAAAGACACTGAATTGCTGCCTTGGACTCCTTATATGGCTCGGACGTGGTCTTATTCAAATAGCTAGCTATCTACACAGAAGCTGGCTGCAAAGTGAAACTGAATGACAGTTTCAGACTCAGACAGCCAATAACAAACCGGCTGCGTGTTTTCTTTTCAGCTGTTTCTGAGCTGGCAGACACGCCAGAAACCTAATTAATGGGGGGGGACTAAACTATAAAAAGTGAAAATCTGTCCCCTTTAAACAAATGAAAGAACAAAAATAAATATTTCCAATTTAAAGAAATATGAGAGCCGAGTGAACCTCTGATTATATGCGTATGCAGAATTTTCGAATCCGATTTGAACATTTGCAGCTAGACCATATGCCCAACACTGCCCAAGAGGATGTTATATATTCTATATTCATTTTTTATTTTACTTCTTTATAGTTTATCTAGTATATTCTATTTATTATTATATAAAAAACTTAAACCTAATCAAAACACCTTCTAAATAATGGGCAGGTATAAAATACACAAATCAGATATTTCAGGCATATTTCATAATTACATAATTTTTTGCATTAATTAGCCCTAGAAAATCAACTTTGTTTTACCTTCAGAAGCATTGGTGGTTATTTAATTTTTGTGGACAGTCAAACATTCAATGTTCATTCATTTTGCCATGGTGAATCAAAAGACCTGATTCACCACCAATATGAAAAGTTCTGTGTGACCGCCACTGGTGGGTTGTCCAAAGACAGTGAAAAGGCGTCTAAACTGACCTGTTTCCAACAAAACTTTATAATAAAGAATCAAAAACTAAAAATCAACATCCAGAAACAGGGCCTAAAACCTTGCTAAACAACCAATAATGTTTTAATAATGTTAAAATATTTATCACAGCAAAAGTCTGCTGAGGAAATGTTTGTGACAGCAAGTGGATACAACTAATCACAACAAAATGATTGTAAATTTTGCCTTTTCATTACAAATTTAGAAAATCATTCAAGCACTGATAAACACAATCTTCAAAAAAAAAACACTTACATGCGTTTTACCACCTTCCAATTTTAGCTGCAAAACAGAATAACATACTGTGGTTAATATGAACGTCAAAAGAATGCACAGTGATGAACACATCAGGAATACCGAATGGAATCACACTAGCTGCAAACACAAAGCTGATTCTGGAACCCTCAGTCAGTCAAAGCAGTGGGGCACGATAATGATTAACAGGGCAGGGTGGGCCAAAAAGAGAGCGAGCAAAGACAGGCGTGGAAAAAAGATTTATTGCAAGAAGTAGAGAGCGTAGAGAAGGAATACATCATAAAGGCAGAATAGAGGAGCTGTGCATGCGGCAGCAGTGGTGTGAGGAAGGCGGAGCCTCTCACCCGCTTCCTGAGCCGCTGCTCAGGGGCTGCGGCCCGTTTCTGGAGCGACCCGTGAGAGAGAGAAGAGGGAGGCCGCCCGACCCCGTGCCATGCCCTGCCCTCGCCCCCGAGCCCCCCTGACCCATCTTGTGCCGTGATGTCATCACCGCTGCCTGACGACTGGCACACAGGAAAATAAGCGTTACTGTTACACACGCAGATCGGAGTGTGTACATCACAGTAAGCTCTTGGCAAGGATTTTTACTATGTGGTGTGAATGAGTGTGTATGAATGCAGGCCTGCAAAAGCTAGTAGCATTAGAACAAACACGCAAAGCTTCCTTCATTTCAAAGGCTTGAATGTGTGTTCAAACAAGAGGGGGAGAAACCCTCTTAAAATTGTGGGCGTGTGGGTCAACGTGCTTGAAAAAATGTGTTTTACCTCAGAATCTGTCTCTTTGCCCACAACACATTTAGGACACTCCCAGCAGCTCGGTAGGTCTTTGTTTACCACTCCCTCACCAGATGTCTATACAGACAGAAGACATAAGATTATTATTACAGTAAAACTGTTTACTGTACAGGAGAAAACACAATAGATCGGCACTGTACTCACATCAATAAGAACAAATAAAGCTCCCCATCTCACAAAGCATAGCAAATGACAATGAAATGAGCAATGACATAAAAATTAATAAATTCATTAAAAATATTAAGTCTTTTTTTTTTTTTTTTTTTTTTAAGTTTACTAAAATATATAAATTTCCATTCAAAAGTTGTTTTTAAAAAGATATTAAAACTTTTATTCAGCAAGGATGCATTCAATTGTGCATAATGTTATAAAAACTTCTATTTCAAATAAATGGTCTTTTGAACTTTCCATTTATCAAAGTTTCAAAGTTTCCCACAAAGAAATATGAAGCAACATTGAAAATAGTAAGAAATGTTTCAAGCACTAAATAAGCATATTAGAATGATTTCTGAAGGATCATATGACACTAAAGACTGTAGAAATATCTGTTTCATCTGTCATGACAGAAATAAAATTACATTTGAAAATATTTTAGTATCCAGGATGTACTCTCTCTCTCTTTAAGACTGTTGGAAGTGTTGTTCTTCAGTAGAAATTTGGCTATTAAACTCTCATGGTAAAGTCTCTACAAAAACTCAGGTAGGTCTGTATCTGAAATGCTTATACATCCTAAGGATTCTTGCTATAATAATGCATTTCTCTATTGAGAACATGAATACGATTTTTACTTCCAGAAGCCATTTGTTGCGCTCTATTGAGCTGAAAATGGTTTTCTGATGTCCACACACTGCAAAGCCTCTAGTCACAATGCTCACAAGATGAATGAATCTGAATAAAGCATTTTGAGAAGCCTACTGAATTGCTATCTGTACTAATAATGCTTGTACCTTCAAACAGCTAGGATGTGTAATCTGAGCACAGTTGGAGCACTCCATGAGCTCTTCATCAGTGTCCTGGTTGCCTTCTCCACAGATCTCACATACAGCAGAGAGCGGCAGACCAGGCTATTGAGTAAACACAGAAAGACAGTGATATTTATCAATATAAGCAAGCAAAAGAAAGGCTACATTAAATATAAAATGCACAATGTGAAGACACTCACAGCGAGACACTGGCGCAGGACACAGGTCTGTTTGAGTTTGCCAGGGCCACCAAATTTCTTCATGTCTCTGCAAAAGTTGCAGTCTCCACATTCCGTGCGCTGACAGGCCTCGCACCGTTTACAGCGCACGCGGCGGCGGCGCAGCACCGACATATTAGAGGCTGGTTTCACTGGTCGTGGAACAATGGGTGTGGCTGCCAGCTTGGGACGAATAACAGGTGGAGGGGGAGGAGGGGGCTGGTACCAGGAGGGTTGGGAAAGGGACAAAGAGAAATCAGAGGTAAGTGCTACAGTATGATAGGTTTAGGAGAGAATATTCAGATAGTAGTAAAAAAAAAAGAAAGCGAGAAAAAGCTAATTTTAGGGTTTTGTTTTATCCATCATTAAGCTTCATGTTTAATTCACATATTTAGACAGTCACAATTAACAGTGCAGCAAAGAAAATGTTCCAGTCATATTTTGCTCTCACTACAATCGTAAAGGAGGACAAAAAAGGGATGACCAACATATTCTGGTTGCACTGTTAATTTAATGTATGCTGTAACAAAATAACTGTCCTGACAAACTGATTTTCATAACTATGTTAAAAAAAAAAAAAAATTCCAAGGGGTGATACCACGATGCTATAAATACCTCTTCTGAATAAAATTCATTATTCCACTATATGGCATGAAATTACAAATACTGATCACAAAAATTACAAATTACAAAAACTGGATGCTTTTTCTGGAAAGCCGATTACGAACAACCTATTTAAAGAAACTAATTCCGTGATCTTACCCTCTTTGGCCATCTGACAATGGGTTTTCCAGTGTAAGAGAGTTCAGGGATGTCATCAGCATGTTCTTTCAATAATGCCTAAAAGACAGAGAAAACAAACACTTTCATTATATCTCAAAATGACTGAACAAATTCTTAAGCAACAACACCTAATATTAACCACCAACATCCTGCATCTCAAGTCACATTTTCCAAAAAACAGAAGTGTAAACCACAATGGGCATGAGTTCTGACCCGTATGTCATGTAGAAGGGCAGCAGCATTGTGTATTCCTGAAGGCACGCACTTCCTGTGTGACGGCAGCGACTCCAACTCCTCCACCAGGTGCCACAGCCCCTGCAGCTCAAAAGGAGGCAAGTGAAGCTTCACCCCTGGTGCATTAGGTGGAGATGGAGCATCGTTGTTATCTCTTTCCTCTTCAGCATGGCCATTTATCACCTCACAACCTAAGCCTTCCCGCCTCAAGCCTGTGTATTGGATTTGGAAAACAAGAAACAGACTTAAACTTATCTGTGCTCAATACAATCAAATCTGTTAGGAAGTGAATGTGTTAATGTACTGACCAATTCCCAGAGAGTATTTCTGAAACTCAGGGATGAGGTAGGAGGTGTTGGTCATGCTGTACAGATAACGCTCCAACACATACCAGCACATCTCATGAAAGAATGGATACCGGAACTTAGCTGGCACCTGAGGAGCAACCAGAGACTATGGTTTTTATGATTTTTTTTTATCCACACTTATTATTTTCATGAAAATGATACACCTTTGCCTATCAAATTCCCAATAATTATGTGAAAAAGAAGTCATTGTCATTACTGTAAAGCAGTAAAAAAAATAATCCAGACCAGATTTTATTTTATCTTTATTTTTATATGAAAAACAATCAGTACAAAAATACTGTTAATTAATGTTAATTAATGATACATCTTTTCCACTGAGGAGAAGTGTGCTTAATTTGCAAAATGATTCTGTCCAAATGTTGTGGTAAAAAAAAGAAAAAAAAAAAAAAGTGATTTCTTACTACTTTGTTTATCTCTCTGTTGAAATATGACCCAGTAATGTTCTTGCAGGTTTTGTGAGATTTATTTACAATAAGTAAGCCCATAAATGTTCACGTAAGTGGTGGTTGCAGTAAAATGCTGGACTCACCCGTGTCCTGTCCTCAATGTTGGAGATGTACAGTTGCATGGGGATGTTAAAACTATGTAAAAAGTTCCCACCAAACACAAGTGTGTCTACTGGAGTGTACACCGCATGGACCCAACCTAACAAAAATGAATAAATAAAAGTTATATTTAGGTATTACTCACAGCAAACATATAATTTAAGAAAGCTCAAACTAATCATTCAAAACTAAAACCATGAAAACACATGGTAATCTAAGAAATTCTAAATAAATATACACAATATAACATTTCTCATGTAAACAAATGTGTGCCTGCATGTGCTTACCTGATGGAATAATGAACGTGTAGCCCTGTTTGAGCTCAATCCTCTGGCAATCAGTGGCCTTGTCCCCAAGGAAGATGTCGCCTTGTTTCCCTGACAACACCCAGTTCTCATAAAGCTCCAGGTTTTGTGGCGTGGGCGGGATTAACCAAAACACCTGTAGCAGACACATCCAAATCGAGCTCATCTAGGCCAGAACCATTTCTAGGTATTTTGACAGCAAACTAATTGTCAGATACAAAATAAAACCGTTCATATGACATTATCAATGAGCTCTTGTGTCCATGCTAAATTAAAATTACTTAATTTTATTCAACAAGAATGCATAAAATTGATCAAAAGTGAAAAAGACTTTGAAATCTTAGCTGCAAACCGAAAAGCCACGATATACCACCCACGATACGTACTGTGGTTCTCTCATGGCGTTCCCCACCCCCTGCGGAGACACTTCAAATGTGTATGGGTATGATAGTTTTAAATAGCTTGAATCAGTTTGAAAAGGAAGGTCCCATTAAGGGCAACATGTGCAGAACTAATCTGTCATACAGGCTACATAAAATTATAATGAAAACACGACTGTAAAATAATATGCCATGTTTCAGCACGTTGTTAGGAAAGAATGCATCCACAGAGTTATATCTTCATGACAAGTGGAGACAAGTTCGCTTGTGAAGCCACTCACAGCATTTTTGTGGAACTGTAAGTTGCAATATTTTGTTTATATATATTGTGTATAGATTATTTATCTCATACAAGATGCATTTGGTTGAGTTAGTTACACTGCAGTAAAGAGCTTCATTGCAGGCCTACTATGGTGATCATCTCTTCAAGGCACAGCGCGAGCAGCACACACACAACAATGCAGAATATTAAAGGGATACTCCACCCCAAAATGAAAATTGTCAGTAATCACATACCCCCGTGGCATTCCAAACCTGTAAAAACTTCATTCATCTTTGAAACACAATTAAAGATATTTTGGATGAAAACCGGGAGGCTTGTGACCATCCCATTGCCTGCCAAGTAAATTACACTGTCAAGGTCCAAAAAAGTATTAAAGACATAGTCGGAACAGTCCATCTGTTGAAGCGACGAGAATACTTTTTGTACGCGAGGAAAACAAAAATACAACTTTATTCAACAATTCGTCTCCTCTGTGGCACTACGGTGATGCGGAGAGACATAGAGGAGACAAATTGTTCAATAAAGTCATTATTTTTGTTTTCTTTGCATACAAAAAGTATCCTCGTCGCTTCATAAAATTCAGATTGAACCACTGATGGCAGATGGACCATTCTAACAATGTTTTCCATACTTTTCTGGACCTTGACAGTGTAATTTACTTGGCAGTCTATGGGACAGTCACAAGCCTCCAGGTTTTCACCCGAAATATCTTAAATTGTGTTCCAAAGACAAACAAAGATTTTACAGGTTTGGAACGACATGGAAGTAAGTGATTAATGACAAAATGTTCATTTTGGGGGTGGAATATCCCTTAAACTATGACTGGGACTGTTGTATACATAACATTATAATGAAAATACTACTATAATAAAATGCTGAATTTTTAGAGTTTCGTTGCCGTGTTTTGCTGCGGGATTGTGGGAGCGCTGTGCATAATTCTACTCATGCCACAAGGTTTTGCAACTATAAAGCGGTAAATTCCCACAAACATTTATGCACTACTGTAAGCAAGTTGAATCCTAACAGATTATCAGAGCAGATAAGTCATCCGCGTCTTTTCCCACTCTCTCAAAATGCACAAATGGCCTCACATCTATAATATCCACGTTGAGTTTGCTCTGCAAGCGAAGTGCATGCTGCAATACAAGACAAGCCCGCATTTCAGACAGTTGTCGGAATTGTGACTTGCACGTCATATTATGTCACACCAATTTAAACAAACTATTTTAATCCATAAAGTACTCGCGCACAATCTGAGAGACGCTCTTCAATGCGCTCTCAGCCAAAGTGCCCACAGCCGCCTCTCAAACAGCTTGCGACTCTCAAGTGTCAGACTGAGTTCACATATTTGATTAAAATCATTTCCTTATTGTCCAGCTATTCCTTTTTATTTATCCATGGTACATGCATTTTTATATGTAGCCTAAATATAATGTTGTCCAGTGACTAGTTTGCATTATTTAGGCATTATTATTTTTTTTTTTAATTTGGTAACACTTTACAAAGCAACCATTTTTAAATAATTATTGTTATTATTATTAAAAGTGAATCTAGTGTTCTTTAGCATTGCTGGTGCCATGCCATAAACCCTACCCCCACAGCAAAACGAACCGTGGCTCCAAACAGTGATATGAACCGAACCACTGCATTGGTATATCGTTACACCCCTAGTCTATATACACAGTGTTCTCTGACCTTGCAGCCCCGCTGTATGTGGTACCACACAGATGTGCCTCCGAAGTCTATGTGGAAATCTGTGTAACAGCCCTGCACGCTCATTAGGCAGTACCTGGAAACAGAACACAGGCAAATTTGAAACAGGGGAAAATGACTGTTTTGTTGAAGAATAACAAAAATGAACAAAGAGAGCTGTGTGAGAAAGGGGACATGAAGTTAATGCAGCAGGCTTATTTCCTTGTGAACAGACCCTTTTTGTTTTAAAGCATTCATTAATATAGACTGTGTTGAAGGATCTAATATATGCTCACTTCTGCACTTTGGGGTATTGCATGTCAGTGATAGAGTTTGTGGCATCTCTTTGTCTTTCCTTTAAGTGTCTTGGCCACATGTTGTCCACCCAGTCAATCATGTCCACCTGTGACAACATGGATAAATATTCTGACTATCACAGACTGGTCTAAATATATGTATTTTTTGGCTTGTCTTAAGTGTTAAGGTACCTACCGTAGTAGGTCTTTTGACAAAGCTCTCTAGCTTAGTGTGGCTAAATTCAAGGCTGATAACATTATAAAGCTTTTCTCTCTGAGAGGGAGGAGTCGCATAATAGCTCTTCCATTGCGTCATTGACATCTCCGTCCCCTTCTGAGTAGCCACATCCATCACGTCAATCATACGCCGACTTCCTGTAAAGAGTGATGAGCAGGAAGGAGATGCTGAAGTACCACTGATGCTAGTCAACATGAAATTCATCAGCATACCCGACCACCAAAAACACTTACCTACTAACGACTTCACATCATTTACACTGAAGTCTGGATCTGGCATTCTAAAAAGGAAATATTGCAAATTTAGATTAAATTCCAATGTAAACTTTATAAACATTCTGAAATGTGAAAAGAAAAAAACAAAGGAGGAAATATAGGAACTGTAAAAGGCATAGAGGGAAAATGACATTTAAAAAAAACAATAAAAAAACAAAAAGGGGCATATCTCTTACTTAATGCCAAGTCCTTCAGGTCTCTCAAAGATGATGGGGTCCCGAAGCCCACATCTCTGAATGTACTCATATGTGAGGTCTAAAAAAAAAAACAACAGGCAGCATTAAATTACACACTCCATGAAGATCTTTGAAGAGTTTCATAAAGAGCAGCATCTCTTTTTCACCTTTGCCCTCCATTCGTTTGATTCTGTCTGAGCTGAAGCGATTGTTGTGGAGCTTCTCCTCCAGATCGAAAGTCCTCTTTCCATCAATCTCGTCATCGGAAAGGCCATCGTCTTGGTAACGCCGTCGCGTGCCAGACCGCTATAAGACGAGAGAGGGAGAGAATTAGATAATGAAAAATCCATGCCAGAGCAACACTATTTCTCTGCATACACTCCTCCTTGTCTTCTGAATGCTGAAAAAATGTTGTAAAACTACCACTGTTTCAACTTGTTGGGCTATTTGAGATCACACCTACACTAAGCTGAGAGATGCACTAGGCCACAGTCTCACACATAGATACAGTGAATACAGAAAATAATCACCCCCCTTTAAAATAATAACATTTTGTTGCTTTGCAGCCTGAAATGAAGATGGATACAGTTTTTGTTTTATCCAGCTATAACACCAACATATCATAAAAAAAAAAAAAAAACAGAACAGAATCACTCAGTTGGGAAAAGAATCAGCCCTCCCAAAAATGACTTGAAAACTCAATCAGGTGTAGTTAATCACAAAGGCATTTGACTAGCTCAGCATGAAAAGAGCTTTTAC
>NC_056572.1:25632493-25694993 GCF_018340385.1 Cyprinus carpio
ACACACACACACACACAAAAAACATTATATAATAACAGAGTATTACGAATTTTTATTATTATTATTTTTAAAGTCAGATATTCGCGCCAACCAGCCAATCTCCAAGCGTTTTTTTTTCGTCTTGTCAGCAAATATCGCAAGAACGCTTTGTGAAATTACAGAATTTTTCTAATTATTTTACAGATTTTTGTGTGACAATGGAAACGTTTCCTGGTCATAAAACTGGGTCTGGGTCAGTGGTTGCTGGCACTTACAAATAAATACAATATAAAATACAAATAAAAAATAAAAATCAATATCTACTGTATCCAACCTCTCGCGACAATGACACTTGCCTACGTTTTCAAGAAATCTTTAACTGACACTGACATCAGTTCAAAATGTTAAACATCTGAACGCATTAAACCGATGGATGGAATAAATAAAATGCTAAATAAATCTAAGTCATTTTAGTGACGCCTTGCAGGTTCTTCTTCCCACTCACACGACAGCACTAGTGTAGTGAACACTGCTGACATTACAACACCTTCAGCCAAGGTCTCTGTAAAAATGCAGTATATATACACAATGTACCATCCAAATCGAAGCATTTTATTTTCCAGGTGTCCACTGGGCTGCACTCACCAGTCGCTTGCTGTAGCGCGGGTTTGGATCCTCCATCGTCCGAAGGAAGAATCACGCGCCTGTGCAAGCGGCGCGCCAACGAACGCGCTTCTGTCGGATTATCGCGTTTTAAATAACTGTGTTTGATGGTCACTTTATTTCAGTGCCCGTTTAACGTTACGTTTCATGAATACTTGCTGCATAAAAAATCCAATAGTTTTATAACTCGTCGGCAGGTTCGTTCACACAGAAGCGGGTTTAACGATATATCAGCGTACTCTTAAATACTACAGAACTACTGTATTATAATCTCACACAAAAAGTGGAAAAGGGCAGTTATTAAAACATCCACGAAAGCTTGTCAAGAAGCTAAGCGCTGCTGAGGACAGAGAACGAGCATCAGCAGCAACCGCTAACCAGCCTAGAAACAAAATATTTACATTACAAAGCGATATGGGGTCTTGCTCATACATACGGCTTATATGTACAGCGTCTAATATTGCAGTCAACCATAAAGAGTGCGGCGAGGAATGAGGAGCGTATATTTATCGAGTAAAACACGCTAATCCCAGTTCAAGTTTCAAATTAAACCGTATTTCCACAAGATTTAAACTCGGGCTCACAGTGGGGAAAATCCAACGGTTAGAAGAGTCCTCATGTATTTTTTTAACTATTAAACTGTGCACTCCGGCTAGACTCGTCTAGTAACTTTTCTATTCTAAGTGAAAGTAAGCATTATTTAGACAGCTCCACTGTGTGAATTCACGATAAAGTTGATGTAGTACATCATTCGCCGCCATTTTCACGTCGTCACAAAAACACCACGAAGTGAGACCCGCACGTTACTGGTTAAGCATCCAATCACAGACACATGCGACGCCATCGCCTTTGCTCTCATTGGTCAGTGTCGCTGTCACTTCACTGGGAGGCGGCACTAAGTGGAAATAATTGTACACGTGACCAAAGGAGCCAGACTCTCATTGGCTGGAGTTGCATGCCGATCAACACAGCGACACAAAGACTGGTTTCCATGTGCTGAAAGCTTCTCGTTGCCAACCAATCAAATATTAGATATCAACACGCTCACTCAGTTTTAGGAAGATTTCTGCAATCATTTTTTACATCCTTACGAGTCATGAGATTATTAAAATTATACCTTTATTCCTTCGTGGCTTGAATCATCGCCTGCGGACTTCCAGTCCATGACTGCGTATATAGCTCTCGCTTGGGGTCGTCTGGTGAAAGAAATCTACATTTCTTTCGAATTAGCCCAGTGACAATGAACTAACTTCACATAAGATCCTCATTAAGTCCTCGACTTAATTTCTTTGAGTCCAATAAACTGTCTGGAAACACTGTACACATTGAATTGTCGGTAACCCAGCACAGGTTCCTCCGCATGGTGGAACTTTTCGTTCAACCCACGCGATCAGGAAGTAGTTGCTGATTGGTCAGACACCAGCTAACGCGCAGCCACTCATTGAACTAAACAGCTGGCGATAGACAACACCCTCAAAACCGAGGAGCGTCTCGCTGCAGCCTGGAGAAGGGTCTGTCTGCAGACTGCAAGACAGGGGCGTAACTTGAAGTGGGCGTAACTTGACGAAAGAGGCGTAACTTGAAGTTGTCCAAATCACACAGAACCACGCGAGATGTCAAAACGAGATTTTGTTGGGCTGCATTCGAAACCGCATACCCTTTAATTAGGCACTTACATTCAATAAGAACTAATTTAACGAGCGATAAAAGAGTACATACTCTACAGCCTGAATGCGTATTTGTGTATGAAGCATTAATGCGATTTGGATATCATCATACGCTATGTTGATCATGTGACCTACAAAGTTAAAACGAGCGTAAAAACTTAAAAGATATGAGTGACAGGTTTAATGAATGTATTTGTATCTTGATAATTAAGATTGTAGTATAGCCAATACTGTTAATTTAAGTTTTTATATTTTTAACTCCACTAATGTGATTTTTTATAGAATTAGAAAACCCAAAATCGTTATCTCTAGAATATTTTTTCAATTATTTTATGTGAATTTTTTTTCTTGTATAGTATCTCATACTATGATGAACACGTTATTTTTTTTATTTACTGTTTTATGGCGTTAAGATTGTTATTGTTAGATACAACCGTCTTACCATGATCTTTTATGTAATAAGTTTGGCAATAATAATAAAAAAAAAGAGGTACAGGTGCACTACCACCTCACAGCATCACTAACTCAACAGTCCAGTACAGTCTCTCTCAGCGACTCTGCAATATCTGCACAAACGAAACGTCGAACAGCTGCTCAAAGATCTCACCTTTGGAGAAGATTGTTGATTTTATACTCTAAAAATGTAAGTATTACTACTCAAAAATTAACATTACCCCATAATGAATTGCATCTTTTGCCCACCCCAACACTTACATGCAATAATAATGATAAATGCCAACCAATAATTATATAATTTTTTTTCCTTAAAATTACATTTTAGTAAAAGAAGCAAAATGTATTTTCTGTCGTGACATAGCTATACATGAATATACACTAATGCAGTTGATGTGAATACAACAGTTTTCAGTCAAGCAATTAATACATGAATAGATCAAATATTTATATTTTATTTACTGACAATAAGAAACATGTCTAAATGATTAAAAGAATGTATAAATGTTAGCATCACAATAAATGCATACATGTACAAGTCAACAACACATGAAACAAAGCTTCTTTCAAACTAACTGTTCTAACAATCATGTATTTACAGACGGTGAACCCCAGATCTTACTATCATCTCAACACAGCTGAGACAGTTCTGCTGCTGCGCTGTGCTTCTCAGTCTCGCTCTTCTCAACGGGGATATCGTTGAGCAACAGGATGAGGAAGACCATGATGTCGTCTCTCTGAACCACACAACCTTGAAGTGAGAGCAGAAGAACACGTGCAGGACAATCTGACTGCTGCTGTGTCTGCTCCAAACAATCGTGTGCTGCTCTCCATGAGCACCACTACCTGTAAAACATTTACACAGAGTTTACAAGTACATGCATTGATTTATTACTTTTGTAGTGTGCTAAACCACTGAACTGGTTCAAAACTGTCCTTGAGCACAGCTCTTTTCTCCAGGTTGATCAGAGGATTGTAGGCCCCTGTAATAAGAGCACTGTCAATCACTTCAGATAAAAGCTCCATCACATTTTTTGATGATGCTTTTGAAGCTTCTGAAAGTCAGTCTTCGTCGTATAAACAGAAACCAGCAGAACAAACTTTACCAAAATCAAATCCTCAGTGTCTTTTGGTCTTTCTCTAGATGCTCTCACTGCTCTGGGGCCACTGATGATGAAGAGACCACAGCAGCATCTGGTCCTGATGAGACAGTAAGAGCTGGAGTGATGGAGCGTCTCATCCGTGTCTCTGGACCATTTCCGGATGCTGCAGTGGACTTCTCCATCCTCAGTGCACACACCAGTCTGCAGACATTTTCATAACCTACAGAAATACACAAACAATACAAAAGTCATTACTTTATTCTTTTGTTTAAGGTTTTTCCTTTTTTTCCCCCCTTTCCTTGCAGGTCCTGCTCTACCACAAAAGCTCTGCAGCAAATGTACAGAAATCAAGAATCTGAAAAGTGCTGTAATAACTGTTTGAAATTACACTAATTAAAATGTTTTATTTATTTCTCTAGTGTACTTACACAAATCCTTTGATGGCAGCATTCCTTCATCAGTCACTCTACAGCAGATAAACATAATCTGTTCCTGTAACATCCAGACAAAAGTCAAGTAACCTCTGTGATTTATCTGTGATATACTGCATCTGCATGTTGAGTTAGTAACTGATGTAACTCGCTTTTTATCCAACACAAATGTTCCTAAAATTATCAATATTGCAAATGGACAAATATAATCGATAACTTGTGTTTAGTTACTGTATGTAGATTTGTTTGTTTACATGACTTACACTCATCTCAAGCAGTGTTGTGAGTGAATAATAGCACACACACATCACTCAGATGCCTGTTTCATGTCTGTTAAATGTGCTCATCTGCAATACTTATCAAAGATGATCCTGTCAGATGATAAATAGACAATTAGTAATAGTCTTCAAGATGTATATATGGTTTATGTAAATCCACTTTTGAGTCGTGTACTTAATGGAGCTCCCCTGTTAGTTATGCATTATAAAACGTGTTTTTACAGCACAATCACAAATATGCTATACTATGTAAGTAACAAACAAGGTTTAGATTAAGCCAGGATCAGGCCATAGCTCAATTAATCTTGTCTGTGAAACCGGAGGATAGCGTCTTTACACCTTTTGCTTATATGTTGCTGACTTTACACCTTAGTTTTAATAGATTATTAACTCCAAAATCAATACCACTGTATGAAAATAACTTGTACTCTTAAATTTAAATAATTATTTCGTGAAAAAATATATTCTCACCATTGTAACTCATTGTAACTGCTTTCCAGTTTAACGGCGGTTGGCATCCAGCTTATTGGTGCAATACCGCCCTCTTCTGTCCCGGAGTGTGGATCAGATAATAGGTTTTCCTACTAAACGTACACATCACTCACATTGTCCCCTACCATTAATATCTACACACACCTTATGCATCAAATCCTGCCTAAAACCTCTGCTTCCCTTAAAAAACGTAATCAATATTCTACTCTGTGCCCTATTGAAAGCAGCCATATTGCCAACAACTTATCATTTGACATCTCGCGTGATTCTGTGAGATTTCGACAACTTCAAGTTACGCCTCCTACTTCAAGTTACGCCTCTTTCAAGTTACGCCCCTTTCTTGCAGTCTGCAGACGTACACGCTTGGCAGCCTGCGGTGGACATCCAACCCGGCCCACATCCAAGTGTGACGTCACAGACCACGCCCATGTCAAAATACGTCACATTCTCAATCATTTTGAAACAGGAAGAAGAAGCATCGATAAGAAGATAATTTGTATTGTTTTTTTCAAACCGCTAAAAAAGAAGATGTTTGCCGTGTCGGTAAGTAAAAAAAAAAATATTTTTGGTCTTTACCACGACTTCAAACATTGACAACTTTAAGAATGTGTGCATTGTTTGTGTGCATGTGCATAAAACAACAGTAAGTATTTTTAATTTCAACTTCACACAGGCACGTTATTGCTTAGCTAGCAACAAATATACTTATATCTGTGTGTGTGTGCGTGTGTGTGTGTGCGTGCGTGCGTGCGTGCGTGCGTGCGTGTTTGGGGGTGGGGGGTGAGATGAGTGTTTTTATGTTGGGGGGGGGGGGGGGTCTATCTATCCACACATGTATGTATGTATGTATGTATGTATTTGTGGCATGCATGCATACACACACACACACCCACACACACACACACACACACATACATAAACACATACACATACATACATGTATAGATATAGATAGATAGATAGATAGATAGAAGGCACAAGTCTTACAACATAAAATCAATTATGAATCAATGTGCAATATTTTTTTATACCCTTCCCCCCCACACATAACAGTCATCTTACACAGTCAGACACACACACTTCATCCCTCTCCACACATATGTACTTACCTGTCCCCCCCCACCCACCACCACCACACACAACACACACACACACAAAACACTCACATACATATGACATCTTTAATGATATACTCTGATCACAGTACCCCATGCACAGTAACTTGGTTGGGCAACCGCCTCATTTCACAATGTCTTCCTGGATAACTCTGTATGTCACAAATTATCATTTGTATTCTTCTATATTAACGAAAATATCACATAATGTTTGTTTGTCATGGTTTTACATCATTCTACACATTTTCATTCCAAGCCTGATGCAGGGCAGTTCTCCCGGGTTAAGGGGTCCCTGCTGCAGTTTCACCAGTAAAGAAAATTACTTGTTACAGTTCACTTGAAGGACCACATAAGCCATGCAGTGGTGCATGGAGGTATGGTGAGAGCATTTCTTTAGATATTGATTGATTTTTGTGGTTTAAAATCATTAATATGTTTATGTAGAATGATGAGGTAAATAATTTTTAGTGGACACATATACCCCCAACACGTATGTATTTTCTATTTTTAACAGGAGCGCCAAGAGGACATAAAGTGGAAGTTTGTAAGGGACATTGGTCCAGCGTGGTACAGAGTCATCGTGGGTTATTCTGTGGGGAGGTGACAGGGCCTGCCGTTCTCCAGATGGACAGTAAAAATCAAACAGAATGCCATCAAAGACTACCTGGAGGGAGAATCGGAGGATATATATTGAAGCAAGAACTCTCTCTGTGTAGTCTATGTATGTATGTGTGTGTACTGCATGTCAGAACTGTTTATCTGATCATTCATCTGCTCATTCAGCTGCTCAGACTTTATAATATTTGGAGCATATCTTTTGTTAAACACAACCAGTTAAGTTTTTTGAACAGTTATTAATTTTTTATGTTTTTAAAGAAATATCTTCTGCTCATCAAGCCTGCATTTATTTAATCCGAAGTACAGCAAAAACAGTCCAATTTTAAAATATTTGTATAATATTTTTGCTATTTAAAATAACAATTTTCTATATTTCTATAAAAATGAAATTTATTCCTGTGATTTCAAAGGTGACTTACTCCAGTCACATGATCATTCAGAAATCATTCTAATATGCTGATTTGATGCTCAAAAAACATTTTATTATTATTATTATTATGTTAATACACTGAAGACTGGAGTAATGATGCAGAAAATTCAGCTTTGATCACAGGAATAAACTGCATTTTAAAATACATTCAAATAGAAAGCAGTTCTTTTAAATTGTAAAAATATTTCATATTACTGTTTTTGCTGTGTTTTGGATCAAATGCTGGCTTGGTGAGCAGAAGAGACTTTAAAAAATAATAAAAATCTTACTGTTCAAAAACTTTTGACTGGTGGTGTATATTTGTGTATATTATTATTATTATTATTATTATTTTTATTTATTTATTTATTTTTTGTAAAATTGTTCATGTGATTATTTTTGTAAAATAATAAATATAAAAATACCCAATGAAACAATGGATGCCTTTTTCATTCATCTTTAAGTATGTGGAGGACCTGGACAAGTTTCATATCAAGTTGTGATGAACAAGGCCTGAAGGTCAATGTCATGTTACTTATATAATCTATCAATGCAATCTTTATTCAGCCTAAGTATGTGTAGCCTACTGCATATGGGGAACTGTTGATTCTATCATTCAAATGTTAACACTTTATGATAAGTGGAATAAATCTTTAGAAAATTAAATGACAATTATACAATACCAACTTTTACAATAATTTTGCATACTTTTACAATACCAAAATCTAATTGTCCCCTTTGAATTTGATGCATTTCAATTTTGCCTTGGGTAGGTCAAAATCGTTTTTTAATAAATGTGAATTTATCTCATTACATAAATGAACAAGGTAAGGTTTAAAAGTTTTAATTGACAATTCGCCTACTTTAATCAACATAAGCGTTTTAGGAGCTGTTATGATGACGAAATCAGCTCCGTATATTAGACATATTAAAAATATATTAGATTTAAGTGTTGCCATTTTAGCCTAGACATCCTTTACAAAAATAAGAAAACATGTATTAGTAAAACGAATGACAATATTATTTTATTTAGATCCCATTAACTTCCATAAATTGTTTCAACATACTTCCGGGTTTCCAGGTACGGGGATGGGGAAATCACAAGAGGTGACGTTTTTGATATGGGCATGGATTTCGTTTACGTCACACTTGGACGCGGGCGGGGTTGTGTCGGGGATGGGCGTGGCTTCTGACGTCACACTTGGATGTGGGCGGGGTTGGATGTCCAGTGCAGGCTGCAGCGAGCCCTACTTGTCAAAACCAACTGCAGAAATGTTTCTCTCATAAATAAAAAAATAACAATGATTTACTATTTTTAGCTTGGACGAAAGAACGAATAAGACAGATTGTATCCAACTCCGGTCTTTTAATCACAATTACTCAGTCTAAACAACTCAAGCCAGACTACTGTAGAGTTAAACTTAAGTGTCTCCAAAATAAAGAGTTCAACTATTAACACGTACATAAAAGAAAATACCAGCTAAGCAGACTAAATAAACGAACTAAGTGCTACTCATCTACACAAAATAAGCAAATGGTCAGTATCATGACAGAACCATATTTACCCTAAATGAAAAACTTAAAATAATTTGGACTAATCCTAAAATAAAACTTAAAACATGATATAAATATTTAAGAATTAAAGTGGGGGTTTTCTCAACAAGGAAAAAATATTTGTAATTGGTAGTGTATAGTTTTTCACTTGTCAGTAACAAAAAAAATGAAGCCTCAAAAAACAAAACTTAGCCTCTTATCCCTGCTGAAAAAAAAAAACAGCTAAAATCATGCTGGTTGGCTGGTCTTAGCTGGTTTAAGCTAGAAGTAGCTGGTTTTAGCTTCTCCCAAAACCTCCAAAATCTTTTTATATCTTTTTCCACATCTTCTCCCACACCCACACCCTAAAAAAACACTCTATAACAACATTTTGCTCATATTATATTTCTCTTTTTTTTTTTTTTTTTTTATTATTTTTCACAGCAGGGATATATCACTTATCATAAGTTCCCAGAAAACAAGTAATTAAATAAAAGCAATATTTTATACCAATATTTTATAGCTTGCATTTCACATTTTAACATGATGCCTCTAACAGTGCATGGCCAACTGATAAGACAGGAAGCACATAAAAGACCAAAAAAATTAAAAATTAAATATATATAAATATAATAAAAATAAAAAGGGGGGAAATCAGATGAACAAGCACTGGAAAACATGTTGTGAGTAGTGGGAATGTTTTGGGTTCATCGGCACTAAGATGCTTCTCTTGATTCTTGATAAAAACATGACTTGGAAAAGTAGACAACTTCTTCACCTGGAAAAGACAGGATGTTACTCACAAATAGTCCACATGCAGTTTTATGAATTTAGTTTTATGAATGCTTACCTTGACGTTTATGTCAGCCAGCTGTACAACAGAGAACCACAGATGACCGCAAGAATTGTGCAACACGCCATGATCATCATTTTCTTCTACAAAGGTGTAAGTGGGCAGCCAGTGACAGCATGATAATGATATAATGAAAGTGGAAGAAAGCAAGAGGAAAGAATGATTGGCAAGGAGAGATTTGGAAGGTGTAGAGAACAGACATATAGAGATGAGGTTGAAATTATGAGGGAGAAACAGAGGACATCGATACATGAAGAAAAACAGAAGGTGAATGAACAATAACAATAAAAAATGCTGTGAGAAAAATAAAATGCTATTTGACAATCTTACCATTGGTAGTCTATATTTAGTATATGAAAATATACCATAAGTGAAAGTATAATTTATTATATGACATAATTACAGCACTCCTCATAATTTTCCAGCTCACCCTGCGTGCTTCTTGCTGGAACTTGGCAGCCTTTTTGGTGTCAGCCACAGCTCTTTCTACAAAACCCACCGACTGGTCCATGTTGCTCTCAATCCTTTCAATAATGCTTCCCTGTTGACAAATGAGAACATAAAGGTGTCCAACAGCAGTTTTAATCATAAGAACTCCAAAATACAGCTATAGCTTTGCTTTAATCTCCTGAGAAGACAAACATGTACCTGATTCTCCACCAGCATTGCAATGTCGACAAACATGTCATGCAACTCTTTTATGCTGCTCTCCAGTCGCATAATATCTTTGTGCCGTGCCTCAATCTCACTTAGTGCCTGTTTTGATATCCCAGAGTCCATAATCTATAGAAAAGGAGAAAGTGTTTAAAAAATAAACATCCGTTACCATTTAAAAGGTTGGGGTCATTTAAGTTTTTTAAAAGATGTATCTTATGCTCACCAAGGCAGCATTTATTTGATCAAAAATACCGCAGTAATATTGTAAAATATTATTACAATAAAAAAAAAAACAGTTTTCTATTTGAATATATTTTAAAATATAATTTATTCTTGTGATTCTTTTTGAGTGTCCAGTGTCACATGATCCTTCAAAAATCATTCTAACATGCTAATTTGGTGCTCAAGAAACATTTTCTATTATCATAAATGCTGAAAATTGTCCTGGTTACTATTTTTCGTAAACTGGGTAATTATTTAGGATTATTTGATGAATAGAAAATCAAAATGACAGATTTTTTTTTTTTAAATAGAATTTTTATGTAACAATGTGCAAGTCTTTAATAACACTTCTCAGCAATTGAATGTGTCCTTGATGAATAAAAGTATACATTTCTTTAAAAAAAAAAAATCTTACAACTTACAAGATATATTCTTACAACAAAACATCAAACATCAATGTCAAACAAAATCACTCACTCCTGCTGTGAATACTGCAGCGTTTCCTCCATCCAGCATTTCCTCCAGTTCTTCATCAGTAGTGGTTTTGCCAGCTGTAAGACAGGATCCAACACTGGCCTTAAACATGCATATAAAATTGTGATCACTAATTGTTTTTATTATTATTATTATTATTATTCAAATCTAAAGAAGGTCTGTGTATGTTGTTTGTCACTCACTGATCTCCAGCTGTCTTTGGATGCGCCCTTTGCTCTTGTCTCTAAACTCCACTTGGGCTTCATTGTATTTGGTCATCACCTCTACAAACCTCTTAGCAAGAATGGCATGCTACAGTAGGAAGTAAACACTGTATAAATAACTACTTATGGAAATCCATGTGGGTTATTGGGAGGGCAAATTGTTACCTGAGATTTCTTTATCCTTATATCTGCTGAAACCCTCTCCTCAGTGTTAGATGCCAAAATCTGCTCAATGCCTGTTGACAACATTGGTTGACAAAATATTAAAACTCGGAATTTATAGATAATAGTGATGAAGCATCTAATCTAATTGTTATTGGAAAATAATTATGTATTTTCTTCAACAAGCAAATGTATAACAGAATACTGACTTTTGAGTTTGTTGCGAGCATTGTTGGCCAGTTTCTTTATCTCATTAGTAACTGCCTCCAATTCATCCTGTGTCTCTGGTTGAGAAATGAGATGAGATTTATTTAAAGCATGAAAGTGGTAAGGAGGCGATAGAGAAAAATTATAAATAATTTATAAAATGAAGGTTAAATGTGATTAGACTAACTCTGGTCTGAAGTAGGAGCAGAGAGGATGACAGAATACAGGCGCTTTATCTCGCCTATATTTTCATCAATCTTGTCTATACTGGTGCGGATTTCTTCAATCTGTAGAATACATACAGAAATGATTTTCAAATGTCCATTCAACTGCACTCTTAAAAATAAAGGTTCTTTATCGGCATTGATGGTTCTATAAGTAATCTTAAATATCCATGGAAACTTTCAATTGCACAAAAGGTGATTTATATTGGAAAATGGTTCTTTGGACTTTTAAAACTTAAAAATGATTATTTTAAGAGCTGTTCACAAAACATTTCTTTTGGCAACCCAAAATGGTTCTTCTGTGTCATCGCTGTTAAAACCCCCTTTTGGAACCTTTATTTTTTAGAGTGTGTAACATTCAAATGTCCATATTCATTTGAATACAATGTATTTGATTCACTTATACCTGAGCAAAGAACTCATCCATAAACTCTTTTTTTTCCACTGGAATTTCCACATCATCAGGAGTTTGGTCCGACTTCTGTTTTGACATTCACAACCAAAGCAGAAAGTTTAATAAATTGACAGAAATTGTGTTTTCTCTGCTTAAAAATAAGCTTTTTTTAGCTGGTTTAAGCTGGTCTTCCAGGCTGGTGAAACGCTCTGGTTACTTACGTAACCTCGGTTCCCTGTGATAAGCGAATGAGTGTTGTGGTGCTGACGCTTATGGGGAAACTCCTGTTTACTCTGATACCGAAGTCTGATTTGTACATGTTTGAGTAAATGCACGAACCAATGGCAGCTTCAACCCACCAAAAGGGGAGCAGCCAACCACTATATAAGTAGGCTCTGTGCGCCTTTTCGTCAGAATCTTTCAACTGAAGTGACAGTCATTGATTCACGTGCAGCCTTATAGCACGGCAGCCTACATAACGCTCGTTCCCTTATCTCAGGGACCCGAGGTTAGTAACTGGATCATTCCCTTTTGAACAGTCTTTCCCATTGTGTTGGACACTGCAAGCCCACTAAGCCGCAAGCCAGGACTATATCATCGTCAATCCAGAGAGTGGCCTCCAAAGCATACAAAGAGTTGCTCTGATTGCATAAATGTGCCAGAACACTCAACATACTCTCTAAGAGCCCAAACCGAGCAGAATGGATTAGGACCCTGCTCACCTTCTGAATTGGGGAGCGCTAGGAGAGTGATGACTTGTGCTCAAGTTGACAAACTGGATTGGCTCAAAGGGAGGACCTCGCAGGGCCCTGAGGACTATAGATAAGTCCCAATCTGACACAGTATGAAGGCGAGGCGGATTCAAGCTCCTTTCAGAAACTTAACGACTAAGTTGCTTCTGTCGACTGACTGGCCAGCTAAGAGAGAATGATTCACCATGATAGCTTACACATATACTTTGAGCATGGAAGGGGTGGACCATTTATTCAGCAGCTCTTGTAGAACGGTTAGCACATAGGACACTTAGCACGATGGCGAATCCTGGTTCCGTGCTGCACACCAGTCAAAGAAGACTGACCATTTAAGGGCGTAAAGAAGTCTTGTAGACAGAGCTCTTGCCTCTAAAATGGTATTAGCTACACTTGCAGGGAGCAGCAAAGGCTCCCGTCGAGGGGCCAAACATGAAGGCTCCACTGCTCTGCCCAGGGATGTGAAATCATGTCCTTTGTATTCAAGAGAAGGTCCATCCTCAGTGGTATCAGCCAGGGGGCTGCTGATAGCAGCTGCATCAACTTGAGGAACCACATCTGATTCCTCCAGTGTGGGGCCACCAAGAGGACTGAGCATCTGACTTCCCTGACTCGTCTGATGACCTCAGGAAGCAGAGCAACTGGGGGAAGGCATACTGGTCAGCACTAGGCCAATTGTGGGCCAGGGCATCTTGCGTTTTGAAAATAAATTTGTCAGTGAAAGTTGTCTTCTGAGGCAAAGAGGTCCACCTCTACCCTGCCGAAGACAGACCAGATCATTTAAACCATTTGGGGATGTAAACCATTCTCCTGGAGCCACATTACCCCAGGACAGCATGTCTGCCCCTTGGTTCAGTCTGCCCAGCACATGAACTGCTCATAGTGTGAAATCCCCAGTTTGAAAGACGCCGCTAACAGCTGAATAGTCAAGGAATGTTCCATGCCAGCATCCAGGCAAAATCAGTAACTGCACCAAGAAAGACCACTTGCTGGCTGGGAGACAAAGAGATCTTGGCCATATGATTCTCAAACCAAGCTGCTCTAGGTGGCTTAGCAGCAGTGACCTGTGAGTGATGAGTTCCCGTTTAGATCTGGCAAAGACAAGCCAATCGTTGAGGTAATTCAGAACGTGGATTACCATCTGTCTCAGAGGGGAAAGAGCCACGTCTATGTAAACCACAAAATCGAATGCAAACATAAACAACCCGAATGGCAGGACTGTATACTGATAGGCCACTCCCTTGAATGTGAATCTTAAGAATGGTCTGTAATGGGGGACCTTTTTCAGAGGATCTGTTTCAAAGTCAACATCTTGAATTTCAGACTCATTAGCAAGTGATTCAGATGCCTGAGATTGAGAATGGGCCTGAGCCTACCATCTTTCTTGGGAACGATGAAGTAACGGCTGTAAAAGTCAGACTGGCTGTTTGCTATAGGGACCATTTCCATGGCTCCTTTTGCAAGCAGTGTTTGTACTTCGGACCAGCGAACATGAGAATGATTGTCCTGTACCGAAGTTTGAATGATACCTCTGAAGTGAGGTGGCTTGCGAGCAAACTGAAGTGAGTAGCCTCATTCTGTGGTTTTAGGAACCCAACTTGTTATATCCGGGATATCTTTCCAAGCCTGAAGCTGGATGGCAAATGGTTTTAGTTTTTTGAAAGGTAGTTCATGGAGTCATCAACAACAGCCTCCTCCTCAGATCCCCCGAAGGAAATCAAGCAACTCACAGCCGAAGAGAACTGCTGATCCTCACATGTGAAGCACACAGGTGAATCGAGGCGTTGGGGGGACATTGAAGCACACAGGGGTGAGTTCACTCTATGCGCTGGATGGCTGCAGGGGAAGGCTTCTGGCTTCTTCCGTTGCAGTGGCTCCTTCTCACGGTGGCGAGCAACAGGCTGGGCTTCTTTCTTCTTCCTCTTTGGCTTCTTGCTTGCAAAGTCAACAAGGATATGATCTTTGTCACTAAAGGAGAAAAATTCTGACGAAATGTAGGGCCCTATGATTTCCGCGATGCGGAAAACACAGACGGAATCGCGGAATCCAGTTATAAAAATTGAATTTACAGTTTAACGCAGAATATCAAGGCATTTGTCAATTTTTGAATGAATTAATCAAAAGTAGGTCATTACACTTAAATAAAAATCATGATATGTACTAAAATGTGTAAATATTAAGCCGGAAAAGTCAATTTAAATATGAATCCTGCATGTTCTGGGTGTCTCTGTTAATGAATGGCACAGAAGTGTGGTTTCGTTTATTACAAACATATAGAAGCGCGCGTGACACTCGCGGTGATTTCAGCATCTGCCATCTCACTAAATGAGGACGTAAACACATGAACAACATCCCCAGAACTGCTCTGAGAGTGACTTCACGAGCATTTGACCATTTGATTTGAGTAAAACTAGCATCATATCACATACACGGAACTGTACAGGTATTCATAGGGCCCTAGAAATGGCGCTCAGAGATGACTTAAATAGTCGTCGTCTCCACCCCTTTTGGAGGATTGAAGCGACATTGGTTTGTGCAGTTACATGACCGTGAACAAATCAGGCTTCAGTATCTCCCAGCCTCACCAGACAACAGACCAGTTTGACCAGACTGGGACACCGACCGAGACCAGCAAACTACATTTAAGCTGGTTTATTTTTTTCAGCAACCATATGTCATTGTCAATAACTTAAACATAAACTCCATTGCAATTTATTTTCAACATAAATGAAACGTTACAGAAATGTAACACTTTTTTTAATACACAGAATTTACAATGGAAAACAGACATTTTAACGAGATTAGGCCCCATGACAGGGCAGGTGGACATGGGTGGTGTGGATGCTCGTGCGCTTCATCTCAACTATTAATGTCAGACGCGTTTCTACGTGCTTGATGGCAGTTAATATACTGTTTATTCTTTTAACCTAACCGTTTAATCATCATATGTGTAACCTCCGGATGATGACCGGAAAATCTTCACGTAGTTGACCATAACTCACTACACTAGTCAAATTTGAGCTCAGGACCTCCCATGTAAAGGTCAAACAGTAGCAAATCGGTCCGGGTGTTTAATAATAAAATCATAACTCATAACATAAGAAAAAAATAAGAAAATAAAAACCGCTTACCGCTTTTAGCTGTTCCAGTCGGTCCTTCATCTTTGGTTCAATGTGTTATGAGACTTAAAAGATTTCAAACAGTTGTAAAAGTCAGTGTAGAAGACGTAAGAGCAGCGACGTCGTTTTCAGATCGGATAAAAAGAAAACATCTTAACTACAGCATGAACACACCAAGTTTAGAGCTCCAGTAAAACAACTCGGTGTTATAATTTTAGACACTCTCGGAAAAAATAAGTAAAATAAAAATAAATAAATAAAATTTTATTTTAAAAAGAAAGAAAAACAAAGCGTTCTTTTTTATGTAAAAAAAGGTCAAACAATATGTCAGAGTCGCTCGTCTTGTAGTGGTCTAAGCCTATCCTCTCAGAGCGGATTAGAGCAACAGTTGTATGCTGGGTAGCTAATCTTCCTCTACCGAGCTGCTGCTGTTTCTCCACCAACATATGACAGATCTCACGCAGACGGCGAGGCCACGGATAACTTACCCCTAACTATGTGAGTAGGACTGAGACTTACAATAAAAATGAAGGAATACGTTATATACATTTTAATAAATCACTTTTTGAATGAACAATTCAGTAAGACATATTTAAAGCTATTTAATTCACGTTTTAAAATGTAATAAAATAAAAATTAAAAATAAATTGTTATATTTAAAACTATTTAATTTCTGTCATTCAACATAAAACAAAACAAGGTGGGCTGGGGTGAGTTGAGGGACTTCTGAAGTACTGAAAATGCTTAAAATCTATTTGCGTTTAAAGCAGTGACTGAAACAATATCAATCAAGAAACTGCAAGTATGTAATATTGTTATTCGGACAAGAGTTGACCAGTTAGTTTGTATATTTTCTTCTCACCAACAAAAGTAGCACAAAGTTGGTTTGACACAGCTTGGATAAGACAAAAACAACAAAGATTTACTATCCCATTAAAAAGAAATGTAAAGAGCAAAACAAATATATGAAAAACGAATTTAAGAGAAAGAAAATCTTCATCTTAAGCAATACAAGAAGAGGCCAGAGTTGTAATACAAGAAGAGGCCAGAGATTGTGAAAGATTTGGACAAAGCATTAATTTATTATTTACCGTCCACAAGTATTTAATCTTTGTACAGTTCTCATAAGGACAAATAAAATGTGTTTACCAGTAAGGACATATTGTGAGATAAATTCAACATACTTGTCGAAGTGCTTCTGTTTGTTACCACTCTCTTTTTTTTTCATTTAAATCTACTGATGGTCAAAATATGAAAAGAAGAAGAATGCAAATGGGAAGGATGGATCAAATGCCTCAAAATGAGAATGTAACATTGGCCTCAAATTAGTGCTTCATCCTCAATGGTTTTCAGGAACAACCTGGTTATCCTACCATTAGACTGTTTATTACACAACATACCTCAACAGTTGCTGTGTGACAGTGATGCTGTGTTGAATTTCCAAAGTCAGAATGACAGCTTTAGATGTACAGAGAAATATTTTAATGTGAGGCGCCTGACGCTGCTGTAGTTTACGGATATGAAAGTGTGAACTTAATTTCCAAACTGAGCATCTATATGTGTGCTCACACTGAAATAAATCAAAAAGTATGTGCATCTTCAAAAAAAAAAAAAAAAAAAAAAAAAAAAAAGCCAGTCCCTGGCCTTTGAAAATGTGCACGTAGCAGAACAGTAACTGTCTAAAACCAAATCTTCCATATGCAATTGAAACTGTGATTACTGGTAAGAGAGCATTATGAAGAGCATATTGAGATGAGACAGTCCATGACATTTGTTTATCTGTACAGATAGTCAGCTTGGATGTTGGCAGCGATCTCCACCTCCCACTTGTCTCCATTGTTGAGGAGTTTTTCCTTATTATAAAGCAATTCCTCATGAGTCTCTGTGGAGAACTCAAAGTTGGGACCCTAAGAAAAAGACAGACAGGCAAAGGTAGACATTAACTCTAGTAAATCTTTTCATGTAGAGTGTATTTGCATTCTAATGTATAGCAAAATTTGCACATGTAACATTTAAAGACATTTATGTTGCAAACGATTTGTATTTCAAATAAATGCTATTGTTTTCAACTTTCTATTCAGCAAACAATCCTGAAAAAATGTATCATGGTTTCAAAAATATTAGGCAGCAATAAAGTGCCCCTATTATGCCATTTCCAATATTGCCTTTCATGCAGTGTGTAATGTTGCTTTATGTAAATGTAAATTATCTGCAAAGTTGTAAAGCTGAAAGTGCACCATAAATAAAGTCATCGTCTCCCAAAATAAAGAATTGACTCTGAACAGCTGAATCGAGTCGTTAGTAATTCGAATCCCATTTTGGGGTTAACACATTTTCATAATGCGCGCCTATATTCTACACTTGCCAGCCGCAAACAACTTGACCACGCCCACAAACACGTCATTCTACTGACGACTGCTTCTCTAATCTCGAGGAGTTCATCGCGGGATTCACGAAACGCTTGTTGTTGAAAGATGGATCAATATCCTGTTTATTTGGACCAGCTGCTCCACTGAATCACAACCTGTAAGTATGATAAATAATAGATGTTTATATTTTCTACAAAGCATTCAAAATACAGAACTATTGAAATATGCGTATCGTTTCCGACACCGTGTACGCTGTAGACCAATCACAACAGACTAGGCCATCTGACCAATCAGAGCAGAGCAGGCTCACGGAAAGGCGGGCTTTAGAGAGACTGAATCTTTGAACTGCTTCGAATGAACCGTTTGAGAATCGCTGGAAAATGAGGTGATATTAAATTTATATTTTGGTAAAACTAAAGTTTTTTTTTTTTACCTTGCATGCATGTTATCCTATTGTAGGAGACTCCCAAAACAATATTAGGAACAGTATTTTGATAACAATAATCTTATTAATAACAATAAGAAATGATACTTGAGCAACAAAACAGCATATTGGAATAAATTCTTGAAGGATCATGTGACACTTAAGACTGGAGTAATGGCTGCTGAAAATGTAGTTTTGCCATAACAGGAATAAAGTACATTATGAAATATATTCAAATAGAAAACAGTTATTTTAAAGGGGAGGTCTAATGCTATTTCATGGATTCTGACTTATTTATACTGTTAAAGAGTTGGATTCTCATGCTAAACATGGCCAAAGTTTCAAAAAATGAGTTGGACGTATGACGGAGTATTTCTGTGGCAAATACACTTCTTCGGTGTTCGTATAAATTTCTGAAATTTTTTTTTTCTCGATTCTTCCCTGTATGATGTCATAAAGGGCAGAATTCCTTGTATGGGCATGTCTTCTCCCGGAAGACTGCGTGCACACAACAACCAGAGCGAAAGCAAGAGCAGCCATCAACGAGCTTCATTCGGGTTACAGAATTCTTTAGCTCCGCCCACGACATGCTTCCAGGAGCTCAACTGTTTTCGGAAAGAGTGGTACAGCTGCATCTGTCTTTTATAAATCTGATAAAACGAAAGACTCTTCGGAGATATGAAGGATGCAATACTACTCTATAGGTTCTCAAGATTAACATGAGACTGGCAGAAACTGTGTGTGTTATGTCCCCTTTAAATTGTATTAATGTTTCATAATATTACAGTTTTATTGTATTTAAAAAATAAATAAATGCAGTTTAGGTAAGGATAAGAGATTCTTACCGCCCCAAACTTTTGAATTGTAGTGTATATTCTATTTGTTTTCTCTCGCTATACTTTTTTATATTTTTCTTTATATTGTACAAAATTCCCAAGGCTCACTAGAAAACAGTTTGAACACCCCTACTTTAGACACATTGTCTGATGACACATTAAATAGCTTGTTAAGGGACACAATGCCTAGTTGAAACATGTGCTGCTAGGTGCTCACCTCCACAATAGCATCCACAGGGCAGGCCTCCTGGCAAAAGCCACAGTAGATGCATTTGGTCATGTCTATGTCATAACGTGTTGTTCGCCTGCTGCCATCAGCACGGGGTTCTGCCTCAATGGTGATGGCCTGAGAGAGAAAAACATGGGGGTCACCTTGTACATATAAATTCTAATAATGCTTCTTATTCACATGTGTGAACAAATAAACCTACTCGGGCTGTCGCGATAACCGCAATATCGCAATACCGCGCTACAGACGAGCCAACTGGAGAGGAATGCAAGAACTGCAGCAACTGCGATATTTGCATGTTTTCTTTTTTTGTAACACTTACTGTTTCTATTTAGTTTCTGTTTCATTGGTTTCTGAATATGACCTCGTTACATCGTAACACACACACAGATTATATATGTGGTGATAATATTGCGCTGGTGAGCCACTCTGCAGGGGACATTCCTTCACCGCGACAGCCCTAAAACCTACACGCAAATACTGTTTGTCATTACAGTGTTAAGATATATTAGAATGAACAAAGAAAGTGTACCTGTGCTGGACAAATGGCCTCACAAAGTTTACATGCAATGCACCGCTCCTCTCCAGAGGGGTACCTGCGCAGCGCGTGCTCGCCACGGAAACGGGGCGACAGTGGCCCCTTCTCGAACGGATAGTTGATTGTGGCAGGTTCACGGAAAAGATAGCTCATGGTCATTCCCAAACCTGCATCAGGACAAATATCAGGAGGACCTACTTTTTAGAGTTCTGGGGATAATTTAAGTGATGACTTTATGGAAGTGCTTTAAAAGATAAGAGTCTCATGTTATCACTGACCTCTGAACAGCTCTGTCCACAAAAGAGTCTGAGCTGCACGGTCCGTGATGGACTTCATATCTGTGGCATCCTCCTGATTATTCACATATTCTGCCAATAGAGAAAAAGCGACGATTATAGTAAAAGGTTTTATACTAAGACCATATTTTGTATCATGAGATACTTACTAATCCCTGCTCTGTGTGCGGATAGGCTGAGAGGACGTACAAGATTTTGACTGGCCAGAAATGACCCTAAGGAGTAAGCACACAACATAATCACTCATCTGAGAAAGAAAGACTTTATTTTGATTACATACAGAGACATACATAAATGTCACTGTTTTTTATTGCTTGTTTTACTCATACACCTCCTAAAAAAACACATACACACACCTCCCCTATACACTGTATACAACACACAAAACCCCACACACATCAAAAAAAAAGCACACTGAGAGATATAGACAAAAATAAGAGAGAGAAACTAACTATTTTTTTGTTATATTTATTTCTCAGATTACAACACTAAACATTCTTGTGGTCAAATACTGACAATTTTTAATAATCTTATTTCGAATTAATTATCAAAAATAGACTAATTCATATTATTACATTTCATTAGTTTTATATTGATATAACTTTAATTGGGATAAAGGTTAGCTGTTAAGTTACATAAAATAGTGTGCCATTAATTACTTCCCCTTACAGAACGTAAACAAAAACCCATAAGCTTGGTTCCGCTGACATAGCAAGCAGCAGCTACATTTATGAGGTTAACTTGAGTACCACATATCAATCATCGCTATTTAATATATAGACAACATGTACCACATCCACAAATAATAAGGCAACTGTTTGACCGGGCAACACAGATACTGTAGGACTGCAGCAAGTGGTTTAGGACACGAGCACAAGCATGTCCGCTTTAGCCGACTACTTGGCTTTCTACATATTTACTAAACAGTTTCTGCAATGTGCATTTACATATTTAATCTCTGCATAATTATATATAGCTCAGTGTTCTTAGCTTCTATGCTCATGCGGTGTTTGTAGTAGCATAGTCACAGGTTGAGTTCTCAAGGACTTTCAATGACTACTATTATTCGTATAACTGTTATGCCAATATTTTTCTTTTTAATATTGTATTAATTATATCGGTTCCACAAAATGCGGTGCATGCTCAATCAGAGGATAGACAACGAAAGCAAAAAGTTAAATTAAAAGATAAGTTCTCACTCACCGGACACTCGCTATTTGGCCTTCTCAACCAGAACAGCGGACGATTGAGGAAATGCACATGCAAAACGCCGGAAGTGAGTTCTTTTTTCTTTTTTTCTTTTTTTCTTTTTCTTGCAGACAGAATACATAAAAATACCTGAAATAATAAATAAATAAAACAAACAACAAAAATTATAAAATGACTAATACCAACATTATTGTGAACGCGTGTTTCTCTATTACATCATTAAAAATCACCACTCATTTTGTTCTGTAGAGATATATATAATATTTAAACCAATGCAAAATCCAGATTTGGACATATATATCTTTGGCTTTATGAAAGTCCTATTTACCCCAAAAAATAAAAAATAAAAAAATAAAAAATACAAATAAATAAATAAATAAATAAATAATAATAATAATAATAATAATAATAATAATAATAATAATAATAATAATAATAAAAACGAATGATTATTTTAGCCTACTGAATGCTTCAGATATTAATAAGGATTAGTGAGTCCAGAAATCTGAAAATAAATAAAGAGTACTGGAGGCAGGTAGATTCCCTATTATAATTTACCAAATATCTTTTTTTTTTCTGAATCAAAATATAGTTAAATGATCATATAATATAATAAATAATTGTAACTTTTCAATTGTATTCTTATTAGATCCTTCACATAAACATAAAATATTTTAGGAGTTCATTGAGATGTGAGTTAATATAATAATTTTATGTCACTACCTGATGGGTTCTACATGTGTTTAAAAATGTGTTTAACTTCTTTTTTTTTTTTTCTAATAAAACTGATTACATAGCCATTAGTGCTGTCACTGTGAAGAAAGCTGAATAAGTGTTAGATGGTTAAAGCTTAATGAAGCAGGATAAGTTTAATTGCAGAAAGCTGTGACGTATGTCTGCACGTAATCACTGTGTTCAGAGTGTTCAGAGTGTTCACAACCGAGTGTCAAGCTTTCCTTTTTCTAATTGTTGGGTTTATGTGTAGGTCTCTGCTTCGGTGACAAAGTAAGTCGATTACCTTTAAACAAATTCTCTGTAACATTTTGTGAAAGATAAATCTGTGCTGTTGAAGTGCTGTTTCATAGATTGACCTGCTCAAGTGTTCAAGGTTGATGTATATGTATATTGAATTTCAATGCCAAATTGATCCCTGATTCCCAGAAGCTGTGGAATTTAAAAGTGAATTTGTCTGAATAAAATTCTTACTCATTTCAGTGAACGCTTCAGATAATATAACGTTATCAGAGGAGAATTATTGGTCCAAAATAGAGAAGTCTGTGCTGGCTCCCATTCTCACCACTGAGATGGTACTGGGTGTTTTGGGAAATGGATTGGTTTTGGTAGTCAAAGTAGTGGTAAGAATAGTATGTAATTTTATAAAATAGGTTGTTGTTGTTGTAAATATATATAATATTTTTCTCTAAAGAAAAAGATCAATTTTAAAATGTAATAATTCCTACTTCATGCCTTTATTTTATATTTATATATATTTTTCGCTTTCTCACAGTGTAAAGACCATATTCAGTGCCTTTACTGGCTGCCACTTTTCAGTCTCACGCTCTCAGATTTCTTCTGCTCCATCCTCATCATCTGTGGCTCGCTCTTAGCTGTGCTGAACGAAGGTCAGATTTCACCATGGTGTGAGGTGGTGAGCTTGCTAAAGTTCACCTTCATTACCTCTTCCATTGGAAGCATAGGTACGGCTTTGACACTAAACAATTGACCTCTGTAGGATATCTTTATAAATACTGCTTTCATTGTAATTAGCACTAAGGAACAATAAATAAAGACCGCTTTGTACACCTGAATGAGTGCGTTGGACAGTATTGTGAGAAAAGAATAAAAACCCTGCACACAGCTTAAATGAAATTTAATATTTATTGAGAAAAAAAAAAAAAACCAAATGCGTCTGTCTTCAGAAATGCAGAAAGGTTCATGTTTTAATGAATATTTCTAACAAGTTATGAAAGTGTTTGGGATTTTTCCTTCTTTCATTATTAATTTAGACAACAAAGTTTGTGATTTATACAACAAAGTTATTCTGAAAACTAAACTCCTTGTTTGTGCCTTAAAAAGTTATTTATAAAAAGAGTTCTGTCACAATAATACCATTTTTATCTTCTTTGTCTTGTAATGAAATGTTTTTATTATTATTATTATTATTATTATATAATTATTATTATTATTTGGTTATGTACAATCTCTAAAATTCTAAAAAGTCTTTTAACTTGCTTTGAGTTTCAAATTATGTATTTAAATCAGTTTTTATTAAGATGAATTTGAAAAAGTTATTCTGAGAACTAAACTCCTCTTTTGGTGTCTTAAAAATTTGTCTTTAAAAAAGAGTTATGTTACTATAATACCATTCTTTTTTTCTTTGTGCTTAGCTATTCTCTGTGTACAGAGATTTATGGGAATTCCTTCTAAAGGTAAAAGACTGTCTGTTCTCATGGCGGTGGCATGTGTGGCATCATGGTGCACCGGAGCTATATTTGGAGCAGTGCCAGTAGCCTTTGACTGGATAAGGTGAGCCAGAGTGAAGATGCTCAGAGGTGCTCTGAATATATGCATCTACTGTATTCTGCCTCCTATGTTCAGGTATGATCCAGCAGAAATGCTGTGTGCAGTGTTCTGGGAAAGCAGTTACTCTGACATGCTGGTTTACATCCTCTGTGCCTTCTCCATCTCCATCTTCGTCCCATTTCTACTCATACTCTCCTGCTCCATCCTGAACTGTGTAGGCTTTGGAAAAGATGGTTCCAGGTTCGTAAAGCTGGAAATGGCGAACACAGAATATATAAAGCATTCATATGGAGTTTTACAGATTAATACTTATGAACTTATATACTTATAAAATGAAAATTTGCTGAATAATTACCCTCAGGCCATCAGAGATGTACAAAGGGTATAGAAAAGAATCAAATATCTTCATATTTCTCCCATTTCTCTATTTTCCTGTGATAGTTTAAATGTCCACATTTTATCTGTTCATAGCCAGGGTGACCTGTCTTCTATCACGCCACTGCTGGTGATCTTGTATCTGTTCTGCTATGCTCCATTTGCTGCATCTGAGGTGAGAAAAGTCTGTTAGTGTGAAATAATTTTCTGTTTTGTCCGTGTTTTGGGAGTCACTCTTTTAAGGGCTTAATTTTAATGTGTTTTTCCATGTTAACAATTTGGTTTATTCTTGTCTTGTTAGTTGGTTCTCCTTGCAAGGCTTGATCTTACCCCATCCCCTGAATGGCTGCGATCGCTGTCATCAGTAATGGCATATCTGGACTGTGTTTTAAACCCCTTTATCTACTGCACTAATAAAAACTTCCGAAAAGCAGTACTCATACTGTTTTGGAACAAAAGGAGATCAACTTTTCCCGATCCAGTGCTGACCGGCATTACAAGGCTCGAAATATGAAGCTTTAAGATAAAGATGATTAAAAAGGTTTGTGTTTTTTTCTTGTGCGACAGATTTTGTAACGCATCTCATCATGATTTTAATGGGAAGAAATGACAGTGTCTCATGACTAGATGTGTGCTGAGATACAAATATTGTAGTGTAGGTAAAGGCAGACATGCAGCTTATAATAAATCTGATAGATGTTTTTGCTCAAAGTTTTATTTTAATTCATCAAGTTAACAGGCTGTCCATTTTTTATTCGTCTTCAACTTGAGAATGAGAAACCTGAGAATGAGGGTTAGGAGATGACATCATGAACTACACACACACATTAAAATGCATCAAATAGTGAATTTGTACTCACACATCTGGTTTACTATTTTTGTGGGGACTCTACATAGGCGTAAGTTTTTCTACTGTACAAACCGTATTTTCTATCATACTACATCAACCCTACACCTAAACCTACCCCTTAAAGAAAACTTTCTGAATTTTTACATTCTCCAAAAAAAAAAAAAAAAAAAAAAAAAAAAAAACATTCTGTATGATCTGTATGTATATACACACACACACACACACACACACACAGTATTTTGATTTGAAAATATAATACTGTATTCTAAGAGATGAAATCCAAGTATTTGACATATTTGTTTTTCAGTTTTCCTGAAAAATCAAAATTACCAAGTTATTTTCTGACACTGTTCTGAACATTACTAGACATTACATTACAATAAAGGGATAATCAAGATGAAAGTGGAAAAAGAACAGCATCCATTTAAACAAAATAAGAGTTTAAACATGTAATGAGCATTGTCTTGTTATTCAGTTGTATTGTGTTCACAGTATACATTAAATATATTAAATGTAAGTACGACATTAAATGTATGAGTAGTATTTATGATGAGCGTTTGTGTGCATTAAGGCGGGTGAGAAAAAAAAAAAAACCTGTAATGAAACTGCAGAATGTCGCAAACTTGTGACCAGAAATGTCCGGTAAGATTTTAAAAAACACCCAGTACTCTGCGAGAGAATGATCCAGAAGCTTCAGAACCACAAAACCAGCGCAGGACATCGCGGCCAAGCAATACGGAATGAAATTAGACTCAAAATGATTAATAGATGCACGCAAAATTATCCATGTACTGCATACATTTTATACATATGTGGATCAGGTAACACGCATGCATTAATTGACGTCTAGTTCGAGTCGATCTTGTTCAGTTCATTTGGATTTTGAGACTTCATTTTCGCAGTTTACAGCATTTCCACGCCCCCCCCCCCCCCCCCCCCCCCCCCCCCCCCCACACCCCCCCCCCCCACACACACACACACACACACACACCCACACACACACACCACAAACTACCAACGAACAAGGCCCAGTGCCATTCATTAACGTGTACACGATTTGAAAAATTTGTAAATGTGCGTCACTACACTGAAACAAATGCTTTTCAACCGGTGTCTGCAGAGTTAAGAATGACATTAATGTGCAGCATTTTGTTCAAATAGAGACATGCTTGTGAATACAAATGTTATAGTTTGTTGCCTATTAAATTATCATAATTTGTGCATCAGGCGACGCGCGTGCATTCATCCAGTCGATTCAATTTGATTCAGGTGATTTTGAGACTTTCGTTCCGCCCTTTTAGCCCAATCCACACACCCAGCTCGCGATCCACAAGCAGCTGAGCCAAAGAAAATCAGCGACCACTAGATGCCACTATAGCCCCAGTCACATGTGCGCCTTCCATCGTGTACAGTTTAATGAATGTTACATTGTGTTTTCTTTGTTTCTTTTTGGTTTGGCTATTTTCCTCTGCCCGTAGAAACACAATAAAGATGTTTTATTGAACTTGTTCGAACTTAACTTGCCTTAAGACACAGAATAGCTTATATTAATTTTGCCAAACAAGAACTTCGTGACAATAGCCTACCATGTTTTTTCCCCCTGTAATTCAACTGCACGTTGTCAGTTATTCCTTCCTTGTAGGCTATTATTATTATTATTAATATTATTATTATGCAAAGATGAAGTAGATGATGCTGATTAGCCATCTCCGCACTGCAGTACGAGAGAAATGCACCTTTCATATAGGCCTACAACACTGCATACGCTGCAGCCTTTTCATTATCAGAATAAAATACAGTCAACCAAACATATAGATACACTGGTTAATTAAAACAGCCCGCGGTACAATCCGCGCAGTTCAGCCTGAGCTCGGGACAAGCACATGAAGAGGACGATTTTTCATGTGAAGAAGAGCATGATATATATATAACGTGGACGACCGCCGACATGTTCATTTTCAAATAAAAGAGATAGAATCCAAATCAAAACGACAGCAGCAAAACACGTGGAATATTGTGTACAGTGTACAAAGGTTGGTTTCCGAAATCTAGATCACGTGACGACCACTGTAGCCTTTCATTGGTTTAGCATACAACCATTCTGCTCATACTAGTTTTGTAGTATGTGTACAGTGTGCAGATTTCCTGTATATGGAATAGCCCAGCATTGCAAAACTCCTCTTCCTGTAAAGCCACAGCCCTGCATTGTTCAGCGTCAACCTTCATCAAACGCACTTGATCTTTCAGACTTACTGGAAAACTACATCAAGTCCTACTACAATCGTCATTCAGGCTTACTGGAAAACTACATGGTATGTGTGTTGGAATGAAACTCTGCAGGGCTTGTGGGCCTCCAGGAACTTTGACAACCCTGGAATATACATTTGCCAAAATGTGCAACATGCAGAATGGCACACTGCATGGAATACTGCATATATATATATATATATATATATACATATATATATATATATATATATACACAGGTGCTTCTCTATAAATTAGAATTTCATAAAAGTTCATTCATTTCAGTAATTTAACTCGAATTGTGAAACTCGTGTATTAAATAATTTTGATGCACACAGACTGAAGTAGTTTAAGTCTTTGGTTCTTTTAACTGTGATGATTTTGGGTCACATTTAACAAAAACCCCCCAATTCACTCTCTCAACAAATTAGAATATGGTGACATGCCAATCAGCTGATCAACTCAAAACACCTGCAAAGGTTTCCTGAGCCTTCAAAATGGTCTCTCAGTTTGGTTCACTAGGCTACACAATCATGGGGAAGACTGCTGATCTTGTCCAGAAGACAATCATTGACACCCTTCACAAGGAGGGTAAGCCACAAACATTTCATTGCCAAAGAAGCTGGCTGTCCACAGAGTGCTGTATCCAAGCATGTTAACAGAAAGTTGAATGGAATGAAAAAGTGTGGAAGAAAAAGATGCACACAACCAACCGAGAGAACCACAGCCTTATGAGGATTGTCAAGCAAAATCAATTCAAGAATTTAAGTGAACTTCACAAGGAATGAACTGAGGCTGGGGTCAAGGCATCAAGAGCCACCACACACAGACGTGTCAAGGAGTTTGGTTACAGTTGTCGTATTCCTCTTGTAAAGCCACTCCTGAACCACAGACAACGTCAGAGGCGTCTTACCTGGGCTAAGGAGAAGAACTGGACTGTTGCCCAGTGGCCCAAAGTTCTCTTTTCAGATGAGAGCAAGTTTTGTATTTCATTTGGAAACCAAGGTCCTAGAGTCTGGAGGAAGGGTGGAGAAGCACATAGCCCAAGTTGCTTGAAGTCCAGTGTTCACAGTCTGTGATGATTTGGGGTGCAATGTCATCTGCTGGTGTTGCTCCATTGTGTTTTTTGAAAACCAAAGTCACTGCACTTCATGCACTTCATGCTTCCTTCTGCTGACCAGCTTTCTGAAGATGCTGATTTCATTTTCCAGCAGGATTTGGCACCTGCCCACACCAGCACCAAAAGTTGGTTAAATGACCATGGTGTTGGTGTGCTTGACTGGCCAGCAAACTCACCAGACCTAACCCCAGAGAGAATCTATGAGGTATTGTCAAGAGGAAAATGAGATATAAGAGACCATATAATGCAGATTAGCTGAAGGCCACTGTCAAAGAAACCTGGGCTTCCATACCACCTCAGCAGTGCCATAAACTGATCAACTCCATGCCACGCCAAATTGAGGCAGTAATTAAAGCAAAAGGAGTCCCTACCAAGTATTGAGTACATGTATAGTACATGAATATACTTTCCAGAAGGCCAACAATTCACTAAAAATGTTTATTTTTTATTTTTTATTGGTCTTATGGAGTATTCTAATTTGTTGAGCCAAAATCATCCAAAAGAACCAAAGACTTAAACTACTTCAGTCTGTGTGCATTGAATTTATTTAATACACAAGTTTCACAATTTGTAGTCCAAAGATGATGTGGAAAGTCCCAGAAGGAATTCTTCAGACATTCCTGTTTGTCAAGTTTGTCTGACCATTGTGCTTACTTCTAGCTGTCCAGTCTTTTGCACTGCATTGTCTCTTAAAGTGACTACGCCTAATTTACTAGCTGTTGTCAATGTCCTTAATGTTAATCCAAGAAAATAAAAGTGTGAAAATCATTCCCTGTTCTTAAGTGAATTACTTGGTAGTTTTATTAAGAATGATTCTATATTTAATTTATACAGTGAAGCCTATGCAATGATATTTTACATTTGATTATTCTGTTTATGTACTTGAAAACCTATAAAGTTGAAAAAACTTAAACATTATTTAATTTGTGTGTTTGTTCTATTTATTTATTTGTGCTTTTTACACGATTTCAAACGGTCCATGGGTACAACCTGCACTGGGGCCCCGCAAACCCCATCTACGGCCCTGACATTAAGCTTTAACCATCTAACACTTACTCAGCTTTCTTCACAGTGACAGCACTAATGGCTAACACACTAACAGACTAATGCAGAGCTTAAGTGGTTAAGACACATTTATATCTTATTCTCTATGTAAACTGTAGGCAGGTGTTATTGACTTAATATTTTACAGTTTCCCTGCCTCTGTGTGTTACATTCAGCTGCATATTTTGAAATATCAACACTTTAATGCAAATCTTTTTAATGATATAAACACTTTATTGCAAAGTTATTTAATGTAGATTTAATATTTAATGCAAAAATACATTCAAGGACTTATATTAATTTAATAGGCTAATTTAATAGGCTACATGGGGAAAGAAAGTGTATTGTGAGATAAGATTTAGAAAACAGGTTTTGGCATTACGGAAATGCTTGACTATACAAGGAAGATAAACAACAGAGAAGGCAGTGACTGAGAGAGGTAGGCACAGAAACAAGGTGGTTTACACAGGTTGTACAACTGCTTTGCAAGTGCTGTTAACTTGTTTGAAAAAAAGAGACACTAAGGTTTACTGGATATGACTTAAAGGATGAATGTAAAGGACCTGTAGAGGATGAAAGAAAATGAGAGGCTATGGAGGAAGAAACAGCAAAGGTATGAAAAATAGATGCTAGATACAATAGATAAGATTCCTGTTCAACAAAAAAAGGCTTTTAAGTTTTTAAAGAGCACAAAAAGATCAAATATGATAAGATTTGTATGATATATAATATATAAGAGTATGTCACTAGTATTGTAAACTTAAAAAAATGCAAAGTATAGTACTATTAGTACTAGTGGACTACATTGGCATCAATGGTTCCACGAAGAACCTTTAACACTCATGGAACCTTTCCATTGCACAAAAAGTTATTTATAGTGGAAAAGGTTCTTTAGATTTATTTAAAAAGTTCTTTACACACACAGACACACAAAGGTATATTAAGAAAAGTTTCTTTGGGGAACCAAAAATGGTTCTTCTTTGGTGAAAACTGTGAAAACACCATTTTGGAACCTTTATTTTTAAAAGTTAAAAAGATGAATAATGCCATGAACTCATTTTATAAGAATATAATATGTCTCTTTTCATGCAGAGCGATGTGAGAAATGGTCTGCGGAATGATATTCCACTACTGCAGTCTATGCTGGCGAAACTTAGTCTACAACACAAACATCCCATTTCACACCAAGATAAAAAAGTTTGTAAAAGTGTGTTTTACAGTGAAGAACGTTTAACAAATGAAGAAGACAGGAAAGATAGCACAGTCAGATCTTATGGTGATGAGGAGCAACCAACTAGGAGTTCTGAAACAGAAGATGGAAATGAAGTTGTTGAAGAGGTCAAAGATGCCCTTACTAATCAGGAGAGGAAGAACTTTCTCCCTGTGTCTTTGTCCACAGAAATACAAGCTTCAGAATTAAGTCAGCAGCCAAGTAAAAATGAGTTTCTGGAGGACAAAAAGAACAAAGAGACTAGCACTGAAGAGCAAGTGGCTGAAGCTGCATTATTGCCTAACAATCTATCTCAAGAAACATCTGCACATACATCTTACCTCTCTGTGTCCTCAGATAAAGTAGACTATGCACAGGCAGGGTTTAAGCTTGAACCATTAGATGAAGCTTGTGGTAGTCCTTCAAATCCAGTCAGTATGGACACCAGCAGGGTTCTAACCCATCAAACTGCTGTCAACCTTACAAGCAAGACAACAAGGTCTGCTTCAGATCCAGTAAAACACACGCCTAAGGAAAAGAGACCCCTGTCAGCTCCAAGTATTTCAAACCAATGGGAATATGAAGATATTGCAAATGCAATGTCAACAAAAAGCTTCAACAAAGCTGCTAAGATTTTGGCACAGGAGGATTCAGGCATGAGCACCGGGGGTGCAGAACATGACAACCCGCTCAACAAAACTCAAAAGAAAGGAGTGAAAAACAAAATGAAGACTCTTACTCAGAAACTGATGGAAAAGCTTAAAGATAAACATTATTGTGAGCACACCAGCAGCAAGAGCACCCAAGACAGTGTGGAGGAAGAAGGACAAAATGTATGTTTACTTCTTCATACTTCTATGACAGATCTCTTACACTATGAATGAAATTCAAGGAATGTTGTAACTTCTAATTAACATTTTTGGTTGGCTTATTTTTAACTATTGAACTTTTCCTTGGGCTTGTTTTTTCAAACTTAAATCACAATGAATCACCATGCAGCTGAATGTCATGGAGATGGAAGCCAAGGCTCCAGAGATTCCACCACCACTTCCACCGAAAAAGGGGAAATATGTTTTCTTAGACAGGTGGGATACGTTGAACATATTTAATTTCCTAACTATCAGTGTTAGTTTAGTATTATGCTATAGTATTTAATAATAATTTGAATTCAATTTTTTATTTTCAGTTGTCATTTTTCTTAAAAATATTTATAATTAGCTTTAATTTATTTTAGTTTTAGTAATTTTGCCAAGTTATATTTGTTTTATTTTCATATTCATTTCAATTAACTAAAATAATTTAAAATAGTTTCATTAACATAGTTTTATTTTATTGTTCATTATTTTATTTTCATATTCATTTCAATTAACTAAAAAGATTTTGAATAGTTTCAGAACATTTTTTATGGAGAGAGTTACTTTTAATAGGACAATTATGCATTTCAGATGATAAAAAAACCCAAATGATATACTATACAGACACTTATTTCTGCCATATGCACATTATCTTTTGACCTTTTTCCATTTGAAAGTTTGTTTTACAAAATCTACAACTCTTCCTTGATTGTAGCATTACCCAGTCAACCTATTTATAGCTCAGAGCTCTTATTTCTAGTCCTGTGACATTCCTTTTATGTGAAGTGATGGAATAAATCAAACACAAACATGCATGTTGTTACAGAGGTCTGTTAGTCCTGCCCTTTAATGCTGCATGACTGTTAGTCCACATTAAACAAGACTCCTAAACACGGAAAAGCTGTTAACATATACGGCAATGATCTGTCAAAATATTAACAGGGGAAATATGTAGTCTCTTGTGATATCTTGGGTTGAACAATGTTAATCCATTGTTAATAAAAATCACTGTATCATACATTGAGGGAACAACAAAGGTTTGAATCTACAAAAGGCTACATTTAGGGATGAAAATAACTACAGTTTGCACTGGTTAAAACCATTAAAAAACAAAACATCCAACCTATGTCTTTTGAGTTAAATTGATTGAAATTAATCTAATATTTTTTGTCTTTCTGAGCAGAAGATTTACCTTAAAAGACTTCAAACTCGATCTTGAACCGATCAACTTAATGGAGGAAATATTCTCTGGGAGCGAATGGCTCAGTTACCTGCCCAGCAAAGAAAGTCCATCTGAGAAAGACACTAGTGATCAGTCAATGACAAACGATGTTCTCCAACCAGAAAAGGGTATTCAGCTCAACGTTCCTCTTCCAACACCAGAGCAGGACCAGTCAGAGGACATAAAGGACAATCAAGACAGTGTTAGCGATCCTCAAGAGGACAATGTAGCAAAAGCGAACAGTGACTTGGATGTAAAACATCTGGAACAGGATCCAAACATATTTGCCATACCTAAGGCACTGCTAACAAGTAATGCAATAAAACAAAGGGCTGGGATAGACTGTGAGCCAAACAAATCAGAAGACATCTGTGATCGTATGGACATGTATATTATTCCCAGAAATGACTTTCCATTAATGAAAAGAAAGGCATCAGATGCTCCACTGGACTTTTCAGCAGTCAAGGTGGGGAACATTTTTGTACATTGCTTCCTGTAGTGAAAGTAACTAGATTATGTTAATATGTGAATGTTATTTCTTTTAGCTTTATTTTAACTATAACTTAATATTAAATACTCTCTCTCTCAGTCATTTGAATTTCTAGACAACTCTGCCCTCAAGAGTCGAATTCGTCTTAGCAAAAAGAGACACCACCGACCACCCAAAAAGCACAAAAAAGGTGAGAAAAAGCTGAGGTGGATTGGAGTGAATTTACTGAATGGGAGCAATGAACATATGCAAAACTCTGACATGTATTTCATTCTTTTTCTCTTCCAGTAAAAACAGAAATGTTGAGTGCCATATTCTACAAGATTCCCCCTGTGATACTGAATGAATCCTGTCAGCGCATCTCAACCACGTCATAGCATCCCCCTTTCCACATCTCCTCCCCTGCATTCACCATCACATCCATATCACTCCTAAACAGTTACTCCATGAGATGACGTCATGATCATGGTCATTAATCTATGAAACCCAAAGCACAAACAGAGAAAGACCATATTGCATAAAATCTATTCCATTGTTCAATCAGAATTTATTGTGTGATCGTTGTATCAATGGTGTGCCTTGTTTCAAGGCATGAAAAAGTGTGGGATTGTTTTGCACACAATTTTGAACTTTCCTGAAAGTTCCACAGTCACAACTCTGATATGAATGAATAATAGGCCTATAAAAATAATAAACTAAAAAATGACATATTACATAAATGCATCATGGTCATTACTCTATGAAATTCAATTCAAGTTTTTCAGTTCAAGTTTATTTGTATAGCGCTTTTTACTATACAAATCATTGCAAAGCAACTTTACAGAAAATTACGTTTCTACAATATTTAGTAGTAGCTTATCAGTGGTGACTGTCAGTTTATGTGCATACGGCAGAAATGTTCAGAAAAATCAATAAAAGACATAAACAAACAGACGATTAACACTATTAACAGCAATTATGCAATCAAACTTATAGAAAAATGTGGTAGTTCTGTATGTTGTCTCTGGGTTAGCATCATCTAAGGGTCCTCTGAGGGGCTGGCATCATCTCTTCTCAGGTGTTCTGGATCCAGACTGGAGCTTGTGTAAATTCTACAGAAACAAATAGAGACATAATTAGCGTAGCTGTTGTTCCAGCCAAGTATATTTAGTTAGTTTAACCCAAGCTAAAGAATAATAATGCGCATTTGATCAGATATAACTGCAGTCCAACATTATGAGATGCATTATTTGATTGCTTGGCCAAAGAGGTGTGTTTTTAATCTAGATTTAAACCCAAAGCAAAGCACGAACAGAGGAAGACTATTGTATAAAATCTATTCCATTGTTCAATTCACTATGTGATCATTTTATTAATGGTGTGCCTTGTATCATAATTCCTTGGCAGATTAATAGACCCCTCGACTGTAAAGGCTGGAAAATTCAAAAGAGAAGTTAAAGGAAATTTACCAGTGTTCAAAAGATCAGGGATGTTACAATGGATTTTCACAATTCTTTTCCTAACAAATATCAATTCTCAAAAAGTCATAAATATGATGTTCTGTCAATATACACATTTGTTTTTATTTTGTTCATTCATAGCTGTTGATTAACTGTAAAGCACAGTTTTTTCCACAATCCTTATTATTATGCAAAATATCATGTAATATTACATTGTGTGTGTCCTTTGCTGTCCTTAGATTCCAATAATGATTTGTAATGAATTGTAAATCACCAACATGTTTTAAAATGTGTTTTCCTTCTATTGAGCTCTTTATCACACTCCCTGAACTCAGTTTTATGCTTAATGTGCTTATGAGAATTCTATCTAATTAAATATTGTATTCATATATATATTATATATATATATATATATATATATATATATATATATATATATATATATATATATACACTCATAGATAATCACAAGTTGGATTTCAATGAGATTTTGACTACTGAACAGAAATCTGGTCTCCTTAATGTTAAAAGTCATTACATTTAGTCATAATCACACAAACAATAAAAAAAATAAAATAAATAAAAATCACCTGATAATTTTGATTGCAAACATTCTTTATTATAATTTTAAAGCAATTTGAAGAATTTTTTTTATTGTAAGTTTTTTTTTCTTTTTTTGATGCAGAGTAAATAATTTTATTCAGAAAGTTGTATGGGATGATACACAGATAAAAACTACTTCATCTTCTCAGAGCCTGGTTTCAAGCTGGCATTTTGTTTGAAGGCACATATGTAGTTTTTCTTGACATAACAAGAATCGTCATTCCATCTGCCAATCTCTGAAAATGTGAGGGACAGTGAAATGAAGAGATTATTCTACATTCTGCAGTGTGTCTTACCAAATATTTAATAAGTCCTTACAGCATCAACATCACTGTAATAAATCATTTAGCAAAAGATGTAGTTAAATAGAATGTGATTATCCTATAACCCATTAGTGTCTCTCTGTTCTTACCTTTCCAGTTCATCTCAACGCATTCCTCCGAGCTAGTGTACATGTTGTTGGGCTCACCACGTGTCCAAATTTGAAAATTCCAGAAGGATCCATCAAGCCAAAAAAAATTACCAGACTGAGAGAATGACAAAGATATTTTAAAGAAAGACAAGGTGTTTAGTTCGTGAGAAATTATAGTGCGTGCATTTAATTGAAAAAACAGGAAATAACAACAAGTTAATAATTTCTCTTTGCTCTTATGCCTTTTTTTACCTTCAAAAATTCAAAGCCTCCGAGCCAGATGCGCAAGTTCTTTGGGTTGAATTTTTCCACAATGCAGAGCAAGTAATCATTATGCTTTTTACTATGCACGGACACCAGGTGTGCATCAGGGGCTGTGGTCCTACACCTGAACTGGATATGAAAAAGGAAGAACATTTAATGAATATACATTTCATTTATTTATTTATTTATTTTTGGTCACATTGACAAAAAACCTCCCTCGGCTTCGGTGAAGTTGAGAGGCGTCATGAAGTATTTGACACAGTCACTGCCCACTTTGTACCAATCAGTGAAGCCATACACATTACACGGTTTAGGCATAGGACAATGCACAGTGACATTTGTACGGGCAGCAACAAACCCTAAATGACAGAAACACATATTTGAGAATTTAACAAATATGATATGTGGGCAGTATGTCTTGCCTGTTTGAAAGTTAAACTGGTAATTTATTACTGTTATTCTACTAATACTGTTAATGTGTACTCAAAGCAGGTCATCTCAGTAAGCAAAACAAATACTTTTTAATCCATATGCACAAACTATATGGTCACATGCTTTTTGTTAACAACACTTGGTTTACTGTTAATTATTATCAGAGGCTCACTAAGGAATGGGCCTGAAGTAATGGGTAAAATGTTGAATAAATGTATTTTAGTTTGAATTAAACTTTACCTCTTTCCATTGTTAAGAAGTGTCCACTCCCAATAAGGAGAGTCATCAACAGAACGCTAATAGATCCTGATTTGAACTATGAAAGAAGTGAAATATGATTATTAACCTTTTGCTGATGAATAGTTTTTTCTTATGATTATATATATATATATATATATATATATATATATATATATATATATATATATATATATATATATATATATATATATATATATATATATATATATATATATATATACATACATACAAGGACTGTGTATTTATTCAAGAAGATGACTTACCATTGCGGTTTATCAGCTTCGTCTATCTGTCCTCACAACTAGTCTTGTATCTGTCTCACCTTATTTTATATGTTTCCATTCGATATCACAACTCCTCCTCTTCTCTCAGTCTTACTGTCTTTATGGTAGAACAGTTTTTTTATTCTTCATCACACAGGAAATGCTTTCACACATCCAGTGACTGAAACATTTTTAATGTAAATATATTTAATATAAATAAGAAAAAATAATATATATTTTTTGTGTGAACTGTTAAAGTTTACACAGATCAACCTATGTGTTCAAATTTCAATGAATAAACAAATGAAGGAAGAAATTAAAAGAGTGATAGTGTCCCAGTGGATTCAAACATGATTACTTGTTTTATTTGATCATGATATTAAAGGCCTTAATTCCCGCTGAACTCTTCTCATTACAATCTGAGTCATAATGCACTTTTGACTTTAAGTAATGGTTCAAACCTAACAAGAAAAAGATCTGCAATTTATTTCCTACATTTCTGTGACCCTTCTCTTGTATCTCTTCCTCACCCTATCAGTATTGTGATTGGCAAACAAGCTAAAATTGATTTTGTAGACTTTCCATTGGTCAGAAAAAGGCAATTTGGTAAATGACAAGCATCTGAAAAGTCTACTACTTCATCACTCTAGACAGTGAAACCAATAGGTCTTGTGGTTGAAGACACAGTTGTGACCTCTGTGTCACTTGACGCTGCCAGCAACAGTTGTCAAAATGCATTGCTTTGCCACTTATTTTTAATTAAATTAAAATGTATTTTTATATCATGTTTCATACTATATATTGTTTCAAAACAATTTCATAGAAAATGCATGTTTCAGTGGTACAATCAGGAAGTACTGTATTGTGTTAACAGTCACAGAAATTAATGTACATATGGGAGTAATATACACCTATAATATAATGTGGATATGGTAAATACAGTTCATCAAGTTGCATTATGTGTAAATAGGGCCAAAATACTTCTCCTAAAGAAACATTTATTATATGTAATAACAAACTTTAGTGTAAACATTTGGATGCTGCTGTCAAGATTCCAATGTCAAGAAATTTTTTTTTTAAACTTCACCTTTAGCATGATTTATTTACATGTCATTGTATGCCGGCCACTTTGTACCACTTTAATTTTCACAACTCCTCCTGTTTCTCTCACATATCGTTCTCCTCAGCTCTTCATCATCTATTAAAATCTTTTCACAGATGTATCATAACACTCTGCACAGACATTTGGGTCTGTTCCTTGCAGTCGGAAGATTTGAATTACAGCCCACAAAAAAAAAGTTCTATTATTTTTTCAGTGTCAGCATGTCGGAGAAAACGCATTTGTGGCCCATCTATGGCAAACAAAGTAAACATTACATGACAAGTAGCCTAAAGGTTAAACGATTGCAGAAATGTTATTTATTTCAAGGTTTAAAGTGAAGTCTTGTTTAACATTATGTAGGCCTATTCTTGGAAACGAGCTGGCAGCAGAAATCACACAACAAAACGAAATGTTATCATTTCATATTAAGTAAACGAGTAAACATTTTAATAATGCAATTGAAAACAAGGCATGACAACTAAAAACAACTAATAATAAAATTAATGCAGCAATTTCAATATTCATAAGGATTAATCTTTAGGTGTGGTCACTACGTCAGTTTTTTATATATAAATGCTGAAAATACGTCAGTATTATACGTTTTAGTGCATGTAAAAATGTAGCCTAAGTAAATGTACGATTTATAGAACCACATTTTACGTAACATCCCTACAAATTATCATCGCATTGGACAAAAGATAAAAGCATAGAAAACAATTCAACCCGGCGCTCCGGTGAGATAAGAACTCGTAGTAGGTGCTCTGGGAATGGGGAAGCCGAATAGAATGAAAAAACCACAGGTCCCAGGCACTCAAAAAGAATTAAGGTGGAGAAGAATCAAAATTAAAAAGCCGACATGTTTCGACCGCAATGGTCTTCCTCAGGGCAAAGTGATGCTCTGCCCTGAGGAAGACCATTGCGGTCGAAACATGTCGGCTTTTTAATTTTGATATTGGCCATACCACAATAAAGGCTTTTTAACGTTTACCTTCTCCACCTTAATTCTTTTTGAGTGCCTGGGACCTGTGGTTTTTTCGTAGATAAAAGCATATTCCCCCAAATATGTATTCATGCAGTATTTTAAGGCAATCTCTACCAGTACTGTCAGTGCAATAAAAAGACAACATAGGCTATTATTTTTATTATAAAGCAGTTTTTTTATTTAATTTGAAAACACATTATATTTTCACAATTTTAAACAAAGTTTTAAGTTGAAGGTTTCATGTAATGATACCCTGATAAAAAAAAAAAAAAAAAAACATTAAAAAAAGTTCAGTCTAAGCCTGAATCAAAGCTGTCATCACTTTGAAGGCACACATGTAGTTTTTTTTCGCATAACATGGATCGTCATTCCACTTGCCAACATCTAAAAAAGCAGAGAATGAATAATCATAATAGATTCTACAGTACATTATATTTTCTACTAATCAAGCAACTTTATTTTATCTGTAAATAGGATTATTGGTAAAATGGTAAAACGAAACACTTACGACTCCAGTTCATTTCCACACAGTCTTCTCTGTAGCTGAAGACGTGGTTGGGCTCACCAGGTGTCCAAATTTGATAGTTCCAGGAGGAACCATCAGTCCAGATAAATTTCCCAGACTGAGAGAGTAGGACAGAGATAAAACATTTTAAGGAAAAGGTTACTGACATATAAAAAATGGAAATGTCTCATTTACCTGAAAAAGCTCAAAGCCTCCGATCCAGATGCGCAGGTTGCTTGGGTTAAACTTGACCACGATGCAGAGCACATCACCATTAGCTTTTGAGTTATGCACTGAGACCAGGTGTCCACCAGGGGCTTTGCTTCTGCAGCTAAACTGTGCAGGGAGAGCAACAATATCAATACTACAGAAAATGTGGAAAGAATAAATTGGAGAATGTGAGCATATGTTATTTTGTTTATCTGTGATGCCTGTTTTGTCCCACTGACACTACTTACCTCAGCTGCAGTGAAGTTGAGAGGGTTGCTGAAATATTTGACACACCGTGACCCCACTCTGTACCAGTCCTTATAGCCAGTCATTGGACATGCTTTAGGCAAATCACAGCCTGATGATAGACTTGTATGTCCAGCAGCTTCATCTAAATGACAACATTCCAAAGGTTCCAAAAGGGTGTTTTCACAGTGGTGCTACAGAAGATGATTTTTGGGTTCCTCAAAGAACCTTTCAGTGAACAGTTCTTAAAATATCACATTTTTGTATGAAAAAAAAAACTTTTAATAATTTGAAGAACATTTAGTGCAATGGAAACAAACTATGGATGTTAAAAGCTCTTCATGGAATCATTAATTCCAAGAAAGGAACTTTTTAAAGAGTGGTGCGTTTAAAAAGTCTGTTTGTTTGTTGCATGACATAACATATTTTCGTAAAATGAAATAAAAGTTCAACATCACCTCTCTCCATTGTTAAGAAGCTACCACTTCTGAACAGGAGAGTAATCAATAAAAAGCTAAAAGACTCCATTCCTGCAACACTGTGAAGAAGAGAACATTATCAGTGGAAGGTTACATGTATTTAAAAAAAAATAATAATAATAATAGAATTTCAAAGATTTTTTCCTTTATTATTATTTTTTCCTTTGAACAATGTTAAAATAATACAAGGTTACCCAAGCTTATCTAGGTGCAAAAATGACTAAATATCATATGGTTTCTGGATACAAAAAAAAATGTTTTAGTTGGAGAAGAGGACTTACCGCTGCAATCCTTCCACTCTTGTTTTCTATGTCTCCTCATACCAACATTAGTCTGTCTTAAATATGTCGCTGCATTCTTTTTCACAACTCCTCCCTTTCTATAACCAAGGTTATAGTTAACTAGAACTAAAACTTAAACCATTAAAAATCATTACTTTGAAAAAATAAATAAATAACTGAAATAAAATAAAACATTTCAGCTTCAATTTCAGCTAGTTGCAACATTTCTTGTACTAAAATAACTCAACCTAACACTTCAAGTACAATTTAAAAGAAAACAGAAAATTTAAAAATTAACCCAAAATATTAATAAATGTATGATAGTATCTCAATGATACTAAAATAATTATGTCTCTACTTCAGCCTCAAGTGTGTTAATTGGAGAGTTTAATGGTGTTTAACATGGAAGCTCTATACATTTTTATTGTATTAAAAAAATAAATAATTAGGTATATGATTAATACAAATTATTTGTGGATCAGATTGACTAAGTTTATATATGTGAATGCATTACTTTGGTCATGTTAACACTTTTAACCTATTATAATTGTTTAACTTAAGAAAGCTAAAAGCTGTTTTTTTTTTTTTTTTTTTTTTTACCACACTAGACTGTTAGACCACTGTCTCATGTGGTTACAGACACAGTTGCTGATCTCTTAAAATTTTAACCTCTACTTTTCACATTGCACACTACAGATGATGGAAATCACAAGCTGAACACCTGCACTGTTTGTCTGACTCAAAATTTTAATGTCATGAAAGTCTGAGATGGTTGTTTTTCAGAAAATGTCTGCAGAACTTATTATTTCTCTTTCAGCTTTGTTAATACATATTTCTCCTTATGTAAAATACTGATATGATGTTTATTTTTTTACAACTCCTCCTACTTCTCACTTTTTCTTACTGCATTTGAGCTGTGATACTTATTCAGCAGTCTTCACACCAAAAACCAGATGTTTTTAATAATGTTAACCATTCTAATGTTAACATGCAACCTATTTTACTCCAAAATTGAATTTTCAGTTATTGATAGTGATATCGTGTCAGTTTTGTTTTTCTGTCATAAATCACTAGTTCAGAGAACAATTTATTTATATTATAAATGACAAGTAAATGTACACTTGTTTTTATTGCCCTGAGCCTCCACATAACCTGCATCAAAGTTTACAAGCAAATGAATTGAATTAGTGGTAGCATAAACAAATTATTAACAACGTGTAATAGTTCAGAAAAAAATTGATCATGCAATGTTACCATCCACACTTGGCCAAAGGTGGGACAGATATTGTTTAACAACAAGTCTAACAATAAACACAATATATATTCACAAAAAAAACATATCAAAACAAAACAAACAATCAATCACATGAAATATTAAATGTTTTTAACTAATTGCTAGTTAAGGCCATGCAACCACTATGAGCATACATAGCAGAATTTGAGTATTTACTTACTATTCAATACTATTATTTACAAAATATAGTAATATTTTTGATCAGTCAGGCAAATAATACAGTTTGACTGATTGATTTTGATTTTGAGATGTTTAAGATTGGGGCCATGGTATAATTAAAATAATCTTTATGTTTAAAGCAAATGTAAAATTAAGGAGGAAAGTTATATTGATAGCCTATGGAACCATTTGTGTGTGTGTGTGTGTGTGTGTGTGTGTGTGTGTGTGTGTGTGTGTGTGTGTGTGTGTGTGTTGGTCTAGACTGTAATTTGTGGAAGGATCTAGGATTAGTGGAAAAAATTATAAAGATTATGACTGGAATGAAGAACTTTGAATTATTTATTTTTTTCAATCCTTCCCCAACTGTTGTGAGCAGCACTATTAACTATAACGATCAATGGAAAATGCTCCGGAGTCTTTGGAGAAATTCTCATCAGTTTTGATTGAATGCTGGCTGTGGTCTCTGGTCCTGTACAATGAATTATTGCTCTTAATATGTGAATCTGATACCTAGAAACAGAGCAGGAGAGAGACAGTGAGGCAAAGATTATGTTCATTTTCATCATAACTATAGATAGATGTAATGTTGTTGTTGACTTGCTTAAATGCAAACCTCTTCAAATTTCTTGGCCTTGTATTGGTCAGCTCCTTTCAAGAAGTTCAACAGAATGATGTCACAAAGCACTGTACCCTAAAATAATGAAGATTAAGAAAAAGTGTCAGTTCTGTCCACTGAAATTGGTCCTCATACACTGTATTATTCTGATATTTAACCTTCTGATAATTAAGATGATGAATTATTTTCTATTGTAAATAATTTCAGTATTACACATGAACAACAATAAACAACACATTTATATGCATCCATATATCATGCTTTCATGGAAATGGATGCTAATTAAGAAAAAACTTAATGCATCTGCAAATGCACTTTAATTAATGATAAAACAGGTTGGTTAAGTTGAGGATGGAGATAAAACTGATGTCTTGGAAGTTATAGTTATATAAAAAGATAGATATATATTATACAAAAATACTGGCATGTGGTTCTCTGAGACGTTACCTGGTTTCCATAAAGTGTCTCCATTATGTAAGTAAATTATGTCTATACTGATCGATCTTTCTTGAAGATCTGGGGCCAGTCTGGCGGTTTGCTGACTTCTCGCTTGGGTCACATTTCAGATGATTTAACATATTTTCATTATTTGTCTCATGCTTACACTGGTCAGAACTATGGTAAAAGTGTTGTACTGGCAGGACAGACCAGGACTATCACACACATGCATTATTATTATTATTATTATTATTATTATTATTATTATTATTTATGTAAAAAAAAAAATTAATTTAATTTAAATTTTTTTTTTTTTGCAGACTCTGGTAACATATTTGCTTGAATTGACTGACATTTTCATGTTTTTAAAGCAACACTTTGTCAATTTTGGCGCTCTAGCGGTTAATGAACAGAACTGCACTCATCCCGCGGAAGAACATTGTAACCGGAGCTACTTCTCCGAGTTTATTTCTATGGCGATTCACGCAGGTATGTGTTACTCCGCGGCGGTGACGACCCGAACAGGCTACAATAGTCCAAAAACAATCACTTTTCATAAATGTACCGTAGTGATTTGGGATAAGACAAAAAGGCGGTTTTGTAGATGAATTTATGATTTACTCGCTCATTATATACATTTTGAAAAATTTTGAACACAGAAAAAGTTACATAGTGTTGCTTTAAGAAGATTGTATGCCAAAAATGTGCACTGAATAAGTCAATAATATATATATATATATATAAACTTGAACAATTTGGATTGTTCATTATCTTTATAATGAAGAAATTGAGAAACATTGAGAAAAAACAGATATTTATTAATATTTTTAAAAATATATTAATATAAATATGTTATGAATATTTATTAATTATAATATTATTAAGCATAATCTATTTAACTTTATGACATAATATGGAATGAGGTGGTTTTTGACTAAGATTATGCTGCATCATTATAACCAATTAAATCTTAACTCAGAGCAAATATCAGAATTTTACTAAGCCACTGTTTATGTCTGTGTTGCTGGTATCGCACAAAATAATGGATCTCTAATTATTATGGTTGTACCACTAAACTATTTTCTAGTATTCTGTTTATACTGATATTGATTTTATTGTCACATTTAGTAGCTAGACCTGTTTTGTGACTTTTGGAGTTCACTTTCTACTTAAAATTATTTATTACCCATTTTCTGTTTCATGTTGATACACAGAATCTATTTATGAAGACACATACCACACCAACAGAGGTGAAGGCAGCAACCATGTTGATCAGAGTTGGGATCATGTCAAATCTTCCCGCCTTTAAAGAGAAGACGTCATGGGCAATTATAAACACACTTGCACAGAAGTTTGAAACTCAAAAATACACAAACATGTTGTATTTTTTGATGAACTCACGTCTCCATTAACCAGCACATCAAATCTGATGGCGTAGGCTTTCAGCAGAGTGCGATACTCGGTTCCGTTCTCCGTTTTAAAATACTTTGCGTACCTAAGGACAAAGATTTAGACATGTTAGCAAATAAGGATTATCCAACAGTTCAACCTTTTTTTGCATTTGTTTGCACAGGATCATTGAAGCCCTGAAGACTGCAGCATTCTTTATTCAACTTTAAGGTGGAAAGAAGAGCTTCAAGAACCTGAAGTTGTATCCTGGAGACACAGTGGTCTTCTCTGACATGGCGTCCAGGCGAGTGAAGGAGTAGGCTGGCTTGCACTCATCATGTGCCTTGTCTAAATCACACACCCATGCTATTTTTATTCCTATCACTCCCCCCTGAGAGAGAGAGAGAGAAAGAGAGAACTTACACAAATCCAATTTGACATTGCACTTAAGGAGAAATAAAGATAATGCAATAATGCACAGCTTTTTTTTTTAATTCAACACTTATTAGATACCTTTATTAAACAGTTATTATTTAATACAATATGTATTTCTTTGTCTTCTTTTAAACTATTTCCATTGGTGGAGGTAACCATTATATGAACTAACTGGCCAAATTACTTGTAAAACGTATGTTTATTAAACTTATTTATAGAATCATTGCATAGAAGCAATTTAACAATCACAAAAATAAATAAAAAAACAGCAATCATGCTTATATGATATTTCTTACATATGTAAAGCTAAATGATTACAATAAGAAAGCAAGGGGCGAAATTAACCAAAAAACCAAAAAATAATTAAATGAACACTTACTTTTTTAGCAAGAGTAGTAAAGTCCTGTTGTGCGAATCGGATCACATCTCCCACTTTGAATATCGGACAATACATGTTACTCTCAAAGTCAAATTTACACTGCTTTATGTAGGAACTATTGATGTTGGGCAAGAAATTTCCCCTAAAAGGAAAAGAGAAATATTTAATTAAAAAAAAAAAATGCAGATATTATTATGAAACAATTTGTCTTTGTGTTTGGTTGCCATTACTTTGTGAAGTTAAAACGTGGGAAGCGAATGCTGTTCTTGATGAAGATGGTAAAGTTCTCTACCTCCATCATGGGGTCTCTGAGTAAGAAGAAACTTCATCAGTCCTTTTATTCAACCATTCACACATCTATTCATTTGTTCATTTACAAGAGGACTCACGGCTGAATTTCATCAATCTCTGCAGGACACCATCCTTTAATCTCACAGGTTTTGTGGGTAACATTGAAGTTCACACATAACCCTTAAAGCAAACCTTTACAAAAAAATCAATGGAAAACAACATAACATAAAAAACAAGCCCCAACAAAAATTATCCTGGAGGGCCACAGTCCTGCAGAGTTTAGCTCCAACCCTAATTAAATACACATGAACCAGTAATCTCCCAATACAGACGCGGCACCTTTTAAAGGCTGTTTTCGAATGACTGAATTCCCTTACGGACAATGAAGCATACAACAGATGAATCCTTTATGGTCCAGACTATACCACAGTTTGTTGTGCACTGCTGATGACGGTATGTTTTTTTCTTTTGGAGAGAAAATGCCGGATTACACTTTTAAATTTAGTATTGGGTTAAAAAAAATTTTAGATTTATTTTCTGTTGAACAATCCTCTACAGGCTAGATGGTCCCACACAGCTACTGAAAACCCTACAGGATGTAAGCCCTTTAGGAGCAGGATTGGTCACCTCTGGTATAGACCTTACTGTGATGATTTTAAGCTGTGTACAAATAGATCATTAAGGGGGTCAAATTCTAATGAATTTATATTTTTATAATGTCACTATTTAATTGGTTTTCCTTGACCATTTCAGGATCACAAAACAATCCACAATGAAACGCTAAGATTAAATTCAAAATAATTCACAAGTATATTTAATTTTTTATTGTAAAATAATTCCTTATTATTTGATCCTTCAAAAAATGCATAAAGTCTACAAAGAAGATAAAAGAAAATCTTACCATTGCTAGATGGTTTTGACATCAGCTTCTTGCAAGTACTATCATTCTCACATTTGAATTTCAACTCACTCTGAAGAGTTACATGTACAAACACATGAACACACACAGAGGTAAGAATAGATCAAATTTGTGTACATTAATCTTGACAGATATCAGTGTCCTCACTCACCTCTGGACAGTATCCTGGAACTTGATTTTCTGTTGTGATGAGCTTAGTGATGATGCAGAACACCGATGCCCCCTGGCAAACACACACACACACACACACACACACACACACACACACACACACACACATTACTTACTTAAAAAAAAAACATACAATAAAAGAAAGAAATTTGAATTTCTAATAGAACAAAGTATTTGCTGTGCTTATGAACAGATATTCCAAATTAGAACATTCTCAAATGTCCCCAAAGGGAGATATTGTTATATTTAATTATCTTTTCATGACAATTCTGTCATCAAGCAATGTGATATGTTATATAAAAAACACAGACTAACATATACACATGCTTAATGAATATTGATAACAAATATATATATATATATATATACAGTATATATATATATATATATATATATATATATATATATATATTATATATATATATATATATATATATATATATATGCATACACACACACACACACACACACACACACACTCTCAGAAAAAAACTGGGGCACACCTTTGTACCTAAAGAGTCCATATTGGCACCTTAAAGGTACATATTAGTACCTAAAAGGTACAAAATTGTGCCTTTTGAAAAAAGAATCGCCCCAGTGACAGCTTTTGTACCTTTTTGTCTGAGAGTGTATATATATAAAGTAAAAACATTCAATAATATAGTAAATAGTATAGGCATTACAAAGCATATATATCCTCTAAATATTGTAAAACTGCATGAGATTTACTTGAGTAGGTGTGACATAATCAGCTACATCCATGATCCGGTTGTTATACTCTCCAAACCCTTTCACTTTAGTCATGACTGATGACTCGATAGCTGTGTCTCTCACTTGATATGCTTTCTCATACAAAAACACCCAGCTAAGGGAGGTTGGTTAGAGTGGAAATAGAGAGAGGGAGGGGAAAAAGATATAAAGAATGATTAAATTGCTTTGTTATTTTTTTTTTTACTTTCTTTAATGTAAAACACTCACAAATCTTACAAAATACTTAAAAATAAATAAATGTGTAGCCTATGCTGTCCGAGCATTTATTTTTTATTTTTTTTACTAAGAACAAAAAGATGATTCCTACTATTATACAATTGCCTCGTAATGTACTTTACATCAATTATGTTATTGAAGACTAAAAACCAAGCCATTTAATTGTCCAGTAATGATTAATCAAATTTACTACAATATATTTCTCTTTACAATGTTTTTAAACATAAACCCATTTTATTGATTTTTTTATTTGTTTGGGCACAATTTTAAATCTATCAACTACTGACACTGTAAAAACAAACTCACCCAATGAAGTATGTGATGATGAGGAGTTGGACGACACGGTTTATGATCCCAATAGTCCAGCTCTTTACCACCACGGACTTGGTCGTCTCATAGGTAAAGAAATCTGTTATAAAGTTCGACATTTTTCCAGAACACTGCTGCATTCAAAAAATTAGACTCCGGGTGTATTAATGTATTTGTGTGAAATATTAATTACAAATATAGCATAGATGCTTCAGATAAATCCGTCCAAATGCTTGATCCTGTGGTTTTATAATCTAAAACCCATGGATTGTCAATAAAAGTCAAAAAAGCTCTTCAATTATCTTCCTTATTTGTTTGCCTGATAAAAAGTCTCCACCTCTTGAGAGAAGATGCTTTCATAGAAGACCCCCTCTCTCCCTTCTAGTCCCTCCCCTTCTCCTCCCTCTTTCTTCATTCTTCCTCCTTCAGTTATTCTATTATTTCCTCAGATATCAAATTTACATGTTACACTCTTAGCAGATGCTTTCTAACCCAGCAACGTACAAAAGTGCTCAAACCAAATTACAAAATCAAACAAAAATCACAAATCAAAGTTATGCCTTAGTCCCAAAGAAGTTTCTAATGTCGCTGTACTGTAGCATCCATATAGTATCCATAACTAAACAACTGAATCAGATGCAGGGTATTAGCAGTGCAGGAATATGCTAGATGTTCAGTGTGTGTGAGGTCTGGAATTGGTGAATCTTGGCGAGTGGCATGCACATTATATCATGACCACCATGACAGCCTCATGCACTAGAAAAAAAGCTCTTTCACACTGGAAGCTCCATTAGCGTGACATTAAAGATTTTAAGTAGATTACATCTATGCGTTCTTTTCTCATGATGGACTGTATATAGTCATTTGCAATATTAGCTTGTTATCTTATATATATATCATTACAATTTAAAATGACTGTTTTAAAAAAAATATTTAAAATGAAATTTACTCATATGTTGAATTTTCAGCAGCCAAAAATTGCCAAAAAATAAAGTGCAAAAGAACAGCATTTATTTTGAAGTTAATACATATATATATTACATTTACATATCAGAGGAACAAAGACCTTCTAACACTGATACATCAAGCTGTTCTTTTACAAAGAGCTGGACGAGAGTGTCATTAACTTCCAATTATGCAGATGAAAAAAATAAAAATGCCATTAGGATGCATCCCACAACAAGCACTAACACATCACACACATTAACCACAATTGAGAGGTAACGTTTCTTGACATGGCCAAGAGAGCAACCATTAACCTGTGGTTACTTCACTCTATAAGTACAATACATCTGGGAGTCACTTCCCCGCAAAACACACACAGTGTAGGAGTAACACATGACAGAGGACTAAACCAAATGAGAGAGTAAGCACAAGTAGGCCTACTGCTGGAGTATTTGAAGATGTCTATCAGTCTAGAATAATGTTGAGTGTTAGATGTCTCATGATGATTTGATTGTCTTGAAACAGGATCTTGAGTTGAAGGGAGGGTACAGAGTGAAAAGGGGAGAGAGAGAAAGAGACAGAGGAGAGAATGGGGAAATGAAATTGGTGAACAAAGTCATCAATGCACCAAATGCAATAATGAGCAAAGTGGTTTGAGAACCATGATTGAGAGAGAGACAAAATCCACAGAAACGTAACAGATACGAATAGGGGGAGTGACGCAAAAAAGCCAGACTATATGGAAATGGGAGCAGCAGCAAAGAGGAGTGGGGAGATAGAGGAATTAAAGAAAAAACTAAAACTTGACAAAAAAAAATGAAAAAATTAACACAAAAGAAAGAAATATTTTATAGAATGTTTAAACAGCATAGATAATAATAATGTTGGCCTGAGGTGAGGAATAGTCTACATCCTAAGGGATAACATTTTATTTAATTTTATTTTTTGTTATTTTAACCTCGCCATTTGGAAAGGCATTAAAGAAATTGGTTACACTTTTAATATTCCTCTACAAAGAGCAGGGGTGCCATAACAGGGGGGAATGTTAGGATGGTTTCAAGGGCCCGACGAGGGAGAGGGGGCCCAAATGCAATGTCTAGCAAGGGGGACAACCCCCCCCCCCTTCCCGGACACCATAGCAGCACCCCTGACAAAGAGCAAAAAAATTATTCAGTCTAATGAGAAAAAGTATTCAAAAATTATACTCAAGTTAAAGTACAGATACTCTGTGAATATTTTACTCATTTAAAAGTACAAGTATCTGGACAAAAGCGTACTTGTTGAGCCATCTTCTCAATGCAAAGTGAAACTGCTTAAAATTAAATAGCATAAAATGTTTTTTCAGACAGCTATACAAAGGTTTGGTTAAAGTGAGAAACAAAACAAAACACATTTGTACAAGTCATTTAGTGACCATGAGATCCACTTTCCTGCAGAGTTTAGCTCTAACCCTAATCAAACACACCTGAGCAAGCTAATCAATGTCTTCAGGATCATAAGAAAATCACAGGTAGGTGAGTTTGATCTCTGTAGCGCATTCTCCCTCCAGGGCAAGATTTGAGGAACCCTGCTTTACACCCACATGCCATCCCATATGTGACTGAATGTCTTCAAATTAAGAGTTTTAGGGGGAAAAAATCTGTCTGCATATAATACAAGTGTACAAGATGTCCAGATATAATGCTTGAAAAACTACAGAATTACACAGTGAAGACGAGGTAACTCAAACAACACCTATTGATAGATCAGTTTCTTCTTAAGTGAAATGATAGGTGTGTGCAAGAAAACATACAAATACTTTACCGTTGTGTTCACTTTGTGTGGTTTCTGAAGCGGTCCTGTACACTTGCATTATATGCACACACTAAAAGTCTTTGTTAGTGTTCATCTGGAGAAAGAAAGTCATAAACATCTGGGATGTCATGAGGGTGAGTAAATCATGAGAGAGTTTTCAGTTTTGGATGGACTATTCCTTTAAAGTTTAAAGAGTGTGATGGAAATATTTTATGGAATTGCCTCAGAAGCAGTCAAAAGGGTATATGTTCAATATAGAATGTTCAGAAAAGTGCAGAATAAGGATGCTCAGATCAAAGACCATGTATCTAAAGAATCTATACTTACCCAAAAAGTGCTTAAAACAGTAGAACTAACAGTCATATGACAAACCAATGACCAGATCAGTAAACCAATTACAGTGAGTGACACTGATTTTTATTCATCTACAAGGGATAAATGTACATGTATATTTCTGTTCAGAGAGTCTCTCTCGGTTGTTGTGACCAGTGGACTCCCGGCCGTGAATAAACTTTTATTCCTGCAAAGAGTCTGGTATATGCTGCACAGCTGAGAAATAGAAGTACTAAAGATTCTATGCTCAAAAGACCACCTCAAAGACAGTGATAGTGTTGAAAGACTATAGAGTCGTTCTCAGGCTGAGGCTGTTATACTCTGAGTTAGTATTAATGATCCTGTGTCAGACCAGCATACAGCTGAGAAAGACAGTGAGAGTGTATAGATGCAAAAGACCTGTGTGCTCATGTGTGATTGAGGTCATGATAGTAGCTTCTTGACGGGACACCGTCACCATACTTCAGGAAAGTATTGTATTGTTTTGTAAGTGTCACTACACTTAATTGACAATTTACAGTTTTTTTTTATATTTATTTTGAGATTTGTTCAATTGTCTGTGGTGAAGTCCTAATTGACAGTCCTAACTGTTACTCAATATATCATTATGTATCTATATGTCAGCACTGGATCCACTCCATAGTAAGAGCATCACTACACTTAATTTACAATTAAGTTTTTTTAATATTTATTTTGTGATTTGTTATATAAAAAACAATCATTCCCACCACAACATGAATTATCAAATCTGAGGAAGCTGTGTAATATATTGGCTCAATGCAAATAAAATCACTGATGACAATTTAGATATGGCAAACTTTTGAAGCCAGAAATTTACCTGATGAAAGTTAAAACTGAAGATGAAATGTGTATGCTTGTTGGCGATTCATGAAAACAACCCTCATTGGTTCTCACACGGCAAAAGCAAATTTGAGCTTGTTTTATCATATTTAATGTGCATAAGACAAAATAAAAATGCAAAATTGTAATCAGTACTTTTCAAGTTGAATTAAAATTGTATGGAGTAAAAAGTACTGTTTTTTCTTCAGAAATCTAATCAAGTAAAAATACAAGTAGTGAGTTTAAATTGTACTTGAATAAAGTACAGATACTCCAAAATTATAGCTACATAAGTACAGTAATCAAGAAAAATTACTTAAGTATTTTACACCCCTGGTAATAATAATGATATAGGCTAATAATAACAATTAAAACCAAATTCTCATTCGGACTTAATAGTATCTTTAGGCTAGCTGAAATGTAGGTTGCAAATGTACTGTAAATATAAATATAATCCTTGAAGAGAGACGCACCCCTATGTTTAGTGTTTTCATGTATTTTGGATGGATTCGGAAATTGTCTTTGCCATAGGTATGTAGGCTATACATATATACATATTACCTGCAATAGAGTCTTACACCATATGGCGTTTCTCAGAATTGTTTTAATCCTATGTTTAATCTGGTGTTCCTTTTTGGACATCAGTTTTTAGGCAACTAAATAAAATTGATGACTCTTTATTATTACAGTATGATAGTCTAAGCAATTTACTCATTACTCTAGAAAAATCTAGGAGGGAAAAATGCAATGATTTAATGGGAGTTGTGCCCAGTGCCGAGAGTGAAACTGGCTTTGTAAATTTGCACCCACAATGTCGAGATGGTCACCTTATAAGACTGATCATTAATCAATCTGTTGTTTTCTTTTTCCTCTATAACATCACAAAAAGAATGAGTGAAGATTAAAATGTTGTGCTGATGTTGATATTCACAGAGTAATTCCTATCCTTTACAGCTGAAAGGCCATTACACTTTCCAGAACTTTCTACATCCATTAGCATCCAACACAGACAGTCAGTTGCTGGGTTTGTTGGTTTTTTACTATGCTTTTACTGTTGATGCAAACACATTAACTTAGAAACCACACTACATTTCAGAGTACATTCCAAATGAGACCTGATGAGCATGCAAACAAGTAAGGGTTGTGAAATGTTGAGTTGCTGTTTTCATGACATGGTGAACATTTACTTGATTCATAAATTGAATAATTTCTTAAAAAAAAAAAATACATTTTAAAATGTAGATTTTTTTAATGTTACAACAAACGTGTACAATTAATAATGTGTGTGAAACAAAATGCTGCATATAATAAATGGTGAGCTCAGAACAAACTCAAAAATTATGCATACAAGATGAATACAAATGTAAAAAAGAAGAGATTTTTTTCATAACTTGTTATTCAAATGCAAATACATATAGAGCAAGCTCAATAACTGTCAAAGATACTGTTTCTGTTGTGTTTGGCAAACAGCACTGTAAAAAATCTCTGTACAAGCAGGTAAACACAGTAATCTGAATAAGGACAGGACAACATAAAATACACACTATTTTAAAGAAACAGACCACCCATGTGTTGTTCCAAAAGTCTCTTCCACACAATTGCAATGAATAGGGAAATTAAGCAAAAAACCTTCAGAAAGAAGGAATAAAAAAAATTGGATGATAAATGAATGAAACAGTCAAACCTATTTTGTGAATTGGATTAACTGATTCACTGAAAATATCTAGCTCAAAAGAATGATTGGTTGATGAATCAGACATTGCTACTTTCATGAATGAGCCAAGGGGAGCTAAGGTGTGGACTATTATGTAATGTGTAGCCAAGTATGGTGTCCCATACTCAGAATTTATGCTCTGCATTGAAACCATCCAAGTGCACACACACAGCAGTGAGTAGCACACATGCACACACACCGTGAACATACACCCGGAACAGTGTGCAGCCAGTTTTGGTGCGGTGCCCGGGGAGCAGTTGGGGGTTTGGTGCCTTGCTCAATGGTCTCACCTCAGTCGTGGTGTTGAAGGTGAAAGAGAGTGCTGTACATTCACTCCCCCCACCTACAATCCCTGCCTGTACCGAGACTCAAACCCACAACCTTTGGGTTACAAGTCCAACTCTAACCATTAAGCCATGACCATTATAGAATACAGTGTACTAGAACTATGGAATGATTTTGTGATACCTTTATGGTGCCTTAAAAAGCTATATTCCTCATTCATTGTAATTGCATGGAAAAAATCACCAGAATGTTTGTCAAAATCTGTCCGTTTATATTCCACAGAAGAAGAAGTCCTATGTGTTTGGAACAACATGATGGTGAGTAAATGATGACATAATTTTCATTTCCGGGCAAACTATTCCATTGAGGTCAACACTACCAAAGGTATGTACACAAGTGTTTATGAAAGTCTTGACAAACTAAAACAAAACTTAAAGATCTTATGCTGTAATATGTACTGTATCAGGATTTCATCAGGTACACCACAATGATGAAAGTGAAATAGTGTTTTCTTCCACTCCCCTTTTAATGTGTCTGTCATTAGTGTCTGTTAGTCTGAGCCAGACTCTTCAGAGCTAGGCGGTGTACTGACCACTTCCTCTTCATCATCAGACCCCTGTATAAAAAATAACAGGAACAGAGAATGACAGGGAGAAAACAAATACATTTTCATCATCAAAAAGAAAAGATTGAAAAAAAAAGTGTCTTAAGTAGTTGCAACAAATTGTAAAAATTACACACAAATATGTTTTTCATATTAAAGGGATACTCCATCTCAAAATGAAAATTTTGTCATTATTCACTTACACAAAGCTTTTACAGGTTTGGAACGACATGGGGGTAACTGAATAATGACAAAATTTTCATTTTGCGGTGGAGTAACCCTTTAAGGCTATAAAATTAAAACTTGTTTTAATTATTAAAGAAGAATCTAAATTTTGAATATTTTTGAATCTAAAAACTAATTATTTTCATTTTATTACATTTATTAAACTGCTCTTTTTTAATTCCTGTTGAGGTAAATTCGTTGTGTACCTAAATTTGGACAGAATTTCGCATTATACTTTATTTTACATTCAATATAGTAACATACAGGCAACATGTGACAAAAAAAATTACTGCTTGTTAAGCTGCGGTCATACTAAACTTTGAGCATACAAAATTTGCAGGTTAGAGTTCACCAAACTTGAACTTGGGAATGCAGAGAAAAGTGAATCTTCTTTGCCTGAGCATGCATACATATGAATGAAAGTAAATGGAATGAAAAGTGTCCACCCCTACTGAACATGAGGACTGCTGAGAAGGTGATTGGTGCAAAAAAAAAATATATATATATATTATGTTATTCGGCAATACATCAATTTTGACAGTCTACAGACACTTATAAATTTACCCACCAGTGAAGATACTATGGAAAACACTGTTACTGTAACTAAGTTGATGAATGAAACAGTTTGTTTTAGTATGTTACCTTGCGCTTCCGTCCCTTGCCTTTGTCTGACTCTGATGAGCTCTCCTCACTGGATATGAACTCTCGACTCTTAAAGCTGTCGTTGCCTGTAGCTCGCTCTTTCTCTTTTTCCCTTCCACCACCTGACTTCCTTTTCTTTTTTTCTTCATTCTTCCCTCCTTTCTTCTTCCTCTCCTTCAGGAATGAAATGTGGGGAAAACAGTGAGAAATAGCCAGTTACTTAATGCTAAGATCATATTTTGCAACAATGTGATAGTGAGTAAATAATAGAATATTTATTTCTGGCTGAACTGTCCATTCAAAGTGAGGTGCAGGACAAAGTTGTGAATATTTTGAATACTTTTTTGAGCTGACTGAGGAGCCTCCACCACGCTCCTTGTACTCTCTCATCGCTCGATCATACTCTTTCTTTGCTTCTTCTGCTTTTACGTCCCACTCCTGGTGGAAAAATGAGAAGTTCAAATTGAGACAGAAGGAGAAACAAGACCATTAGAAGGAGAAACAATCTGAACCATTAACATTGTTGAAAGTTCTGTATGTCACCTCTTTCTTCTCTTTGCCAAGTTGTTTCCACATTTCCCCAGCCTTTTTGGAGATTTCTGTGACAGAGATGCCTGGGTTCTCTGATTTAATGCGGTCTCTGCTTGAGTTCAGCCAGAGCATGTAGGCACTCATTGGCCTCTTGGGGGCGCTGCTGTCCTTTGCCTTTTTCTACACACAAAGTAGCATTGAATTTGAGCGTAAAAAATAAAAATACGGAGTAAAAATATATACTGTCAAAGCAACAGCATAAATGTAAATAACCAGTGTACAAACTCTGTCACCCATGTTTTATCCTTCCCTCTTCTCTCTTTCTTACCTCTTTCTTTCGTGGTTTTCTTTCTTTTACAAATTTAGCTTTCTTGGCTGGTTTCTTCTTCCGGTCACCATCACTGTCCCCGTCATCAGCGCTGCTTTCACTGGCAGAGGCCTTACTGTCATACCTAACACACAAATATGACTTAATGATTTATCACCCTTATTTTGTTCAGGTATGGGAAATAGTAATAATAATGTTTGCCTTTGCTAGCACCACTAATTAAAACTGTCATATCAACACAAAGCCTCTTACTCCTCTGCGATTTCATCATCTTCTTCTCCAGGATTAAAAGACTCATCTAAAAAAAAAAAAAAAAATTAAATGTTAATTTCTAACACAAAACATATTCCCATCAGTTATCATTTATGACATTTACACACCTGCACCTAGGGGTGGGCGATATGGCCAAAATTGTGTGTCACAATGGGAGTAATTATATTTCACAATAACAATTTATATCACAATTTAGTTATTTTTGCTGGAAATAAGATTGTTACGAAACCAACATTTTAGATACCACTGAGATTGCACAATTCTTGACACTAATTTTGATATCACAGCAAAAACCTATTCTAATCTAATTAACATAAGTAAAAAGTTCTCAAGCTTATAGAAGAATAGTGAATAGTCATCAAAACATTGGCAAGGCTTAAAAACGTCTTAAAATGGTAGACCTAAATACACAACTTATGGGACGGTGCAGCAATACAAAAACATCCATTCGAATTTCCGTAGGCGAGATTTATTTTAATGATATTCTAATCGGCCAATTTGTTACATCACAAAACCCGGAAAACAACGCTGTAGTCCAAACGAGCCATTCGTTGTAGTTCTTGAAAAGGGATTTTTTAAAAGTGAAATATCTCCCTTTGCAGTGGACTTTGAGAATTGTAACTCTGTAGATCTTTTTTATGCCTAAACATACACACTACAAACTGACTAAAATTCAAAAAGTGAAAAAGCATAATAGGACCCCTTTAACTTGTAAGACGTGCCCCTTTTACACAGAGTAGGCATGATCATGAAATCCAAAGTGACAGTGAACAGCGAGCGCTCATTCAAAAGCGAAAAATCGGCTCTCTGATGCACAAAAATTCTTTTCAGTATTAGAATTTTTGCAAGAGCGGGCGGGACTGGATACAAAAAGGGCAGGACTTGGGAGCGGAACACACACGTTGCATGAGCAGGATAAAGAAAACAGTCCCACGCAGGGCTCTACACCTGTCATCTAAACACATAATCATATTTGGCTTGCTGACTGATTGGCTCAGAGAGTTACCACCAAGCAGCAACCTTCCGGTCTCTCTGGTGAAACCAACACGGAAGTGACTAAAACTGCACACCCACCGTGAACACACACTCAGAGCAGTGGGAAGCCATTTTTATGCTGCGGCATTTTTATGATGCCTTGCTCAATGGCACCTCAGTAGTGGTATTGCCAGGCCGAGACTCAAACCCACAACCTTAGGGTTAGGAGTCAAACTCTCTAACCACTAGGCCACGACTTTTACAGCCTGGAACAAAAAGTGGTTTTGGTCTATATAGCTAATTTTGCCCTTCATGACAACTGTGAGGGGGGTGAATTTTTTTATATCTCATCTGTTTAAATTATATTAAGCCTTAAAGTTCTGCATAATTAAGGGCGTGGCCATTTGAGTGACAGGTGGATTGCTGCTGTCAACACTGTCACGCTAGGAGGGCGTGATTTCAGCAACCAGCTCCACCCACCCATCTCCCTCATCTTTGCCCATTTATGACACGCTGCCAAGATGGCGACGGCCGGCTCCACCAACTTTGAGCTTCAAAAACGGTTTTCAGAAACCTACGGGTGACGTCATGGACACTATGTCCATGTTTTTATACAGTCTATGGTTGCCACTCACCACTTTCTCCTTCTGAGTCGTCACTATCATTGGCCTCCTCACGGATCTTGCCCTCTTCTTTCATGCGCTCCAGGTATGCATCATGCTGGTCATCGTCTGAGTCACTGTACATGTTATCATTACCTTTCATGCCCTGACAGAGTACAAATTAAAATGATATCAATGCAATATCAAAATGCCATTGCAAAGTTAGTATTTGTAACAAAGCAGACAGAGAAAATCCCTCTCCAAGCAAAAGATTTCAAACCCACTCATTTTCTCATACTCACCAGCCTTTCCCTTTCTCTCTCTCTCTCTCACACACAAACACACACACATTCATATAAGCAATCAGTGTTAACTCATTCAAAAGCACTCCCTTGAGCAACGCTGTCTTCATAGCACTCAGAATTATCTAGCATACAAAAGGTTTTCTCGTACAGTAACAAAATACTGTTGTGGTCTTAATGAAAGTCTGTGTGATCTGAACACAGCGTTAAGCTGGTCAAATCATAACCAGCAGTGAGCCACCTTTTTCCACCTTTTGGTGGATGAGACATCTGCTTTAAGCCATCAAAGATAAAAGAGAACACATTTGACACTCGGGATGTGATTGAGACACGCAAACAAACATCATGCAAGCAAGTTATAGGAGCACCGACACCAGACCAAACTGCAGGGCAATACCAACCTTTTTCTACATGAACACAATACAGACATACACCACAAACACAAAGAGTAGAATAAGTGTCCGTCCACTGTGTGAGGGGTCTATGAACATGTCTAAGCGGATGAATATTATGTACTGCTTGATAGGAAGCAATATGGGCTGTAGACGTACCTCTTTGAAGCCTCTGTTCTTGATGCTTAACTTCTTAGCATTGACAAAGTCAAAGAGCTTCCCATATTCCTCCCTGAAAAAGATGGTAGAGGCAGATTAAACATATAGAACAAACAGAGGATGAAGACTCTTTCAGTGAGTTAAAGCCTGTTCACACCAAGAACGAAAACTATATATCCAAACCAACGGACAATAAAGTTCTGATTATTGTAAGTGTGTGCTGTGGTTTTGTCGTCTTAAATGCATGAGCTCTTTAAAGTCTGTGGATTCTGATTGGCTGTCAATGTTTAAAAATAATGAAGAATTTTTGAGATGAAGTGTTGTTTCTCACACATTAGTGTGATGTGATTAACTGATGCCTTGGTGAACTGATTCAGTCATAATGTGTGTCAAACTGAAAATACTGTAATTTGCACAAAGTAGCTTTGACTTTTTTCTTTTAACATCTAATGTAGAAGGGGTCAGGTCACTTAAAGAGAGGGGCTCTTTTGCTTCAGTATAAGACAAAAACAAATAGAATCACCACAAAGAGGCAGATGGGGGTAAGTGCTCAAGGACATGGGTACCTCTCGATGCTGCTGAAGGTGTATTGATTTCCCTGCTTGGTCTCAATCTCGAAATCAAAGGAGCGAGTGGTGGTGGTACCACGAGCAAAGTTCACGCAGGAGATCTCCTCAAAGCGCAGGTGTACTGGGGGCTTGTGCACATAGATGAAACCTCTTTCCAGAGGATACAACAGCCCTGAACTGGCCTTATATGAACATGTTATACACTGAGCACCTGAGTGACTTTAGAGAAGAGAGGGAGAGAAAAAAGACATTGAGGTGTTTTCAAAAAAATATAGACTTCACTGAATTTGCAAAGATATTAATGTTTGTTCTACTACTTAATGCCAGAATATTTACAGTACTAATGACCGAAACCTTTTTAAAGGATTTCATACTTTTACAAGGATGCATTTAATCGATCAAATGTGAAATTTACACGACATTTACATTGTTACAAAAAAATCTATTTCAAAAAAATGATGCCTTTCTATTCATCAAAGAATCCTGAAAAGAAATACATATATATTAAGCAGCACAACTGTTTTCAACATTGAGAAATGTTTCTTGCACATGAAAGCAGCATATCTGAATGATTTCTGAAGGATTGTGACACTGAAGACATATGAGAATAAATTACATTTTTAAAACATATTCAAATTTTAAAAATCTGAAATATTAAATATAACTGACCCCAAACTTTTGAACAGTAGTGTATATGAATCTTTTTTTAATTACTGTTAAAAAATAAATCGGTAAGATTTGCTGCAATGGCAGTATATCAGACATTTTGATGTATATTTTATTATATTTATATATTTTTATACTCTTTAATGTTTAAAAACATAATATTAACAATATGTAAAAGTATAAAGTATTTTGTTTAGTTTAAAATAAATGAAATAAGGTAATTTATACTTTTTACTTATAAAAACTGTTTGCAATATATATATATATATATATATATATATATATATATATATATATATATATATATACTTTCTTTTCCAGTCTTTTACTGCAACTTTTTTTGCAATGTATATATGTTTTACCCTTGGAAATTTCCAGGCACTGTGATCTTCCTGTTGACCAGGGCCTTCATGACTCTGCTGACCATCTCATAGAGAGAGCCAGACATGTTTTTATGAAGTTTCCCTTCAAAACGTCTCTCCACCTCATCCCTGCAGAACATAAGAGAGAAAAATGGTATTTCTGGATTGCAACACGCTTTGAAGAATTAGTGTATGATGGCATAACTTTTATTATTGTGTAACATATTCATTCAATCCCAGGTTGCTGTTTGTCCCTGTAATAAGTATACTGAAAGTTGCTTAGGATCGATGCATCTCCTAAATAATTTCTTGCTCTAAATTAGTTTCATCAACCTTGCTGAAGTGAAAGAAAGAGCTTCAGGAAGAGTCTTTTTAGGGGTGACATATAGTAACACTTCACAGAATATAGCTTAACATAACTGCACCTTCAAAATACATTTTTGGTATCTGCTTTTAGTCCTGGCAGCAAATGTAAACAGTTTATTTCTGACATCCATCTCATCCTTCACCGGTGTCCCTCATTCTCTGTCTCTCTTGCTTTAACTCACTCATTCATGTTGAGAGTGAGGCTGATATCCTCTTCCTTGGAAAACAGAAGAATGAGAAAATGATAGCGGGTTTGACCTTGTTTAATGGGCGGGTCCAGACTGATCTGAAACAGACAAGAGGTCACAAATATTATCATAGACGTCTTATATAAGCACAATTCACAAATTTAGTACACAGCAAAGATAGATCCATGGAATAGACAAAGCCCATTAATACTAGCCCTAAAGATGGATCCAGATAGAAAGAAGAGATAGCTTCACAGACTATGATGCTGTACTCACCACAAAGAACATCTGCCGCTGGTCCTTATGAGGCAACAGGAAAAGGCGAAGCACTGTGGTGTATGGGATCTTGTAGTCAAACGTCTTACCATGCAGATGGAGGAAAGTCGGATAAATACGAATATCGTACCTACAGAGGGCAAAAACCATTAAACGTGGCTAGTTCACACAATATTCTATGGAGAACACAAAAAGGTGTGATGTTATGTGTTTGTATGTGTACCTGCCCCTAGGTGTGAGGCACTGTAACTCTCTGAAGATACACACAGCATCTCCTGTAGCCTGGATGACATCTGCCTTTGACAGAATGTTCTGAACAAATGCCTAAAACAGCAGAGAAGAGTACTGTGAGCTCATTATTTTTCAGTTTAAGTGGGCTTTACGGATGCAAAGATTTTACT